>NW_016809634.1:77676-89326 GCF_001698545.2 Rhinopithecus bieti
AATAAGGTCCACCTCTATAAATATAACAGAAATTTTGTAAAGAAAAATATACAAAAATGCTGACTTTTTTGATAAGTGACTGATTAAATTCAAAATATCATTCATCTCTGTGTTTTTAAGGCTTTGTTTTCCTTGATTGAATTTTTAGCTGGCTGGCTCTTTTCATTGAGAATTGGAGAAAACAGGTTTCTTAAATAATAAGATCTTAAAACTCTTACATTGTTCAATACTATAATAATTGTTAGAAAGTAAACTGCATTCAACCTGGAAAGGTCATCTATATGGTAAATAAAGTTGTTGCTGGTGTTATTATTTTAGACTTGAACATTTTCTGGAACTAGTGGAGAAAATTTTTAAGAAATCTGAAGTCAGGAACTGATTTACTGGTATTAGAGCCATAGAAAGGATAATATGGCCACTTTGCCCAAGGTATGCCTGCCTTACTTTTTATTTATGAGTCACTGACACTGCTAGAAAACAAACAGCTGCATCAGTATTTTCCTGGATATTAAAGTCACTTTTACTGATGCCTTTGAACTTGATGTATCATCTCATAGGGACACTGCAAACAAAGCCCTAGTAAATATACAATTTATTACCAGGGAACCTATTTAATGAAAATCTTTGCTGTGTGTAAGAAAAGCTACAATGGTCTGTTTGGAAAACATTCAAATTCTATTTCCAATTATGTGTTAGTGTGAGGTTTCCTGGGTTTTGCTTTTTATCTTTCTCTTTTAAAATCTCAACGTGATGATTATTGATCTCTCTTCTACAAAGAGACAGCTATAAATGTGAAAAAGCAGTATGTATTTGGAATATTATGAGTGTGTATCAAAATGCACCTCCAAGACACATGCAGTCTCTGTAAAATAAGGTTTATTTATTTTGTGAGTTAGGCGAACTAAATAAAATGTCATATTTAGGTTACTGACTCAAACTTAGGAGTTATTTTGACCCTTACTATGTTATCAGAAAAATCACACTAAGTGAAAAAATAAATTATGTCATTATTGAACATCCAAAAACTATTTTCTCATGTAATGTGTACAGTTTAAACTCTCACTGGCTCTCACCACGAATTGGAAGAATGAATTTAATTCATTCATAAATGTTTTCCTGCTTTTTTCCTATAATTTGGCCAATGTATAGCTCTGAAAATAACATGCCCAATTAAGTCCAATATTCTGTTTCAAAATATGACATAAATCTTTCTCTATAAAACAAACAGGTAGCTGTCTATTGAGGTGGTCCAGATTTTAAGAAGACTAAAATGATGTATTTTTTAAAAAGGAAGTTAACATAGTATTCTAATTTCATTTCAAGAGGAAAACAAAATTTATACATATGACTATAAAATAGTATTGCACTCCAGTATAAAAGTGAGTTATGAGTTATTTTTTTCCTCTTTTTTAAAATAATAGCAAGAACAAAAATATAAGAAAACAAACAAATAAAAAAGGGGACAACATTTCTAGTCAAACTGGGAGAAAAGGTAAAATGTACACACTCCAAAATGCATGTACATCTTTTCAAAGCTGAGTTTGAACATGAGCTATGTGGGAGGGCATGAAAAGGGTCAGGAGGAATCTGTCTCAAAATCCCCAACAAAATTCATGTGCTACAGATGACAGTCTTATTTGATGCAGAAACCAAATAACTTGTCCTTTACCCTGCTCCAGTTGGATTCAGAGAAATCTTGCCAACATGACTGTGTAAAGAATCATCCAGGCCTGGCACAGGGGCTAATGCCTATAAGCCTATAAAGCACTTTGGGAGGCCGAGGCAGGTGGATCACTTGATGTCAGGAGTTCGAGACCAGTCTCACCAACATGATGAAACCCTGTCTCCACTAAAAAAAAAAAAAAAAAAATGCCGGGTGTTGGAGGTGCGTGACTGTAGTCCCAGCTACTCAGGAGACTGAGGCAGGAGAATCACTTGAACCCGGGAGGGGAGAGTCTGTAGTGAGCCAAGATCTGGCCACTGCACTACAGCCTAGGTGACAGAGATACCTCTTCTCAAAACAAACAAATAAACAAACAAAAAAGAATCTGCCATATGGCCTCTGAGACCACATACAAAGGGGAAGAAAGTCAGCTTCCCAACTCACTCCAGGAAACCTGCAAATTGTCAAACCAGGAAACTGCAATTTATTATGGTTAGTAGTACAGAGAAACTAAAAACCATCGATCAAATGCTATTTTCAATATAGACTATAAACAAACAGAATTAGAACATACTGAAAGATGATTAACACTGATAGAAAATATAGAAATATTGATACAGAAAAAAATTATGATGAAATATTTTGCAATGGATTTTTTTTTAATGGAGCTTTTACCCAGTAAAATATTAATGGGAGAGAGAGAGTAGGAAAGAGAGAGAGAGAGGGAATGAGAATAAGGAGATGACATATATGAGCCACCAGTTCTTAGAAAGGGGTGGAAGTAGGATGATCACACTTAACGACAAAATGAATTAGTGCAGAGAAAAAAAAAGATGCAAAAAAAAAAAAAAAAAAAAAACGGAAACAGAATAGATACTGGAAAATAAAATAAAATGGCAGCCTAGAGGTAAAAATAAATGCAGGTATGCAGATTATACCTCAATGAAGTCCTTACGAAGGAAGAGAAGGAAGGAAGACTACAAAGAGACAGAGCCCATTGATTTCAGTCCGGGCAGCCACTGCACCTGAAGCTACAATGCTGATCATCAACAACAACAAAAAACCCAGTAGAAATAATTGTATTTTGGCAAAGGCACTTGAGAGTGTTTTATGGCCGCAAAATAGAAGGTACGTCAGCGTACTGACTGTGTTTTTCTATTTTTTCAGTTTTTTAGATCAAATGATTTATATTGACTTATCGTTTAGTTTAGTGAATCCTTCCTCTGTCTTCTCCACTCTGCTTTATTTCAGATGCTGCATTTTTAAAAATCATATATTTCCTTTTGCTTCCTTTGTAAGTATGTATTAATATTTCTCTCTGGTGAAGTATCTTATCTTTTCATTAAATGTGAGTGTGTTTTCCTTTATTGAGAATATGATATTAGCTGCCTTAATATCTGTGCTTACTAATATTAATAATGGGATCATTTTTCTTTGTTGTTCTTGCTTGGTTTCCTCTAAAGTCTGGATTACACTTTACTGATTTTTTATATTCACATATTGATTAATTCTAAATTTTAACTTGAATATAGAGAACTTGCATTATGCTATATTCCTTTGAAGAATTCCGTTTCTTTGTTTTAGTGAGCACTTAGCTTGGTTGGACAAAAACCAGCAAACTCAGTGTCTTGGAAACATGTCTCAATTCAATTATTTTATCTTCAACTGGGTTGAACTGAATCTGCCTCACACATGCTTGGGTCAGTGTTAGTATATCAGACAGGTTTTTGGAGACATTTTAAAAAGAGATTTAGAAGCTTCTCAACTCACAATGTCTCCTTTCTGTGAATCCCCTTATTTCCAGCTGTTGTAGTTGCTTCAAACTGTCCTCTAGCTCTTAAATCTGGCAAGAATGCAGGTTTTCTATCAGTTTTAGCCTCTAGGTACAGGAAATGACTGTGGCTCTCAGGTGAATAGTTGTAGAAACATAAGAAAAAAAAACTTTTCTTGTTAGTTCATTCTTCAAAGTATTGACTGCCCTCCAAATTTTACTTACATTTGCTCATGATCCAGGGTCTTCAGGTGTTAAGTAAAAATTGCCTAGAGTTTCTGGTTATTGTCTGAAGGAGGAATAATCTTTAGTAGGAAATTACTGACCTCTACGGTAAGCAAAATGTCAAGACAAACAGGCATAAACGTAGAAAAACTGAGAATATTTCATTGCCATGATTCTGTTTTAAGTAAGTATCATAAGGACAAGATATAGTTTGGATATGACTGGGAAAACTATGACAAAATGATTCTTATAAATACTGACAATATTTAGCTGCAAAGCTTATTTAACTGTACATCAAATTGAATAAAATGTTGTGTGCCTTAACTTTAGTAACTTTACTTAGAGTTTGATGAGGTAAGAGAAGAAATGGAGGAGGATATAGATTTAAGTTTGCTGAATGTCCAATCCCTGAGAACAGAGTTAAATACAGTAATAAAAATACAGGTATATTTCACATTATAAGGGTAAACATGCGAGGTCTAGTATTAGTAACTAAAATTGTCAGCACAAGAGTGCAAAGGGGGTTATAAAAACATGTTACTGTTTTATTGCTTATAGTGATAGATACACATAATGTAAATAAATAAATGTCAAACTGAGGAAATACACTAGCAGTGACACATACCTAAATAATAAACTAATTATATATCTATATATACTTATTTATCAACATCTATCTATGTATTGATAGAGTTTTGTGTGGTATGTTCATATGTATTATAATATACAAAAAAGTCGAAGTAGCATGGAAAATATTTTCTCATTACAGTGCATGTAATTAGAAATTTATAACAAAATACAGATTTAAAGCACCTTTTGTCAACAGAAATTTCAGAATGTTTTCTAAGCAATTCTGTGGTCTGAAAGGCAATATTAATTGAGATTTCAGACTTTTAGAACATATGAAAAATAAACACAGTACATAGAGGATACAGCTTAAATTAACAAAATTTAATACTCATATTGATAATCAAATAGCAATAAAAACAAATAATAGCCTATTTAAAAGTTAGAAAAATAACATCAAGATAAAAAAATAAGCAGTAGAGAAAACAATCAAACACACAAACCAAAGTGCTAAAAAAAAGTACCCAACAAAACAGGATTAAAACAAACAAACAAAACTGGGAAAGATTTGCAATTTGAATTAGAAAGATCTGATAGCTATTAAATACAGAAATCATACAGAAATTGATTAGTAAAACATCACCCAAAAAATATGGGTAAAGGTGATAAATGTACAGATCACAGAAAGGGGCACATAAATGGGTTTAAGCCTATCAAAATATTTAGTTTACTCATAAGATAAAGAAAAAGTAAGGTTCCATTAAGATACTATTTTTGTTTATGATACTAGCTCTAGTTATCAATGGAGAACATTGGAATTTAGGGGACTATTTTTAGGGGGCTTCAGATATTTAGAAGATAGGGAACACTGATATACAGTCCCTATAGTAAATGGCATAGATTCACAAAAGGAAAAATAAAAATAAGCTGATGTCCCACAGAATTTCCAAATGTCTTGCCAGGCATTCATGTATTAAATAAAGTTTACAATTTTATGAGCCTAGAACCTGTATTAGGTTTGTATATTTCCACAAAATGCACAGAGAATGGGATTCAAATTATATTCAGCATCTTAGTACCATAATTTTACCTTACAAATAAATAGTGTTAAGAAGTGTTGAATTTTTTCTGCAATGTTATCAAGACCTGTCCACAATTTGCAATGTCACGTCAATCCCACAACTCCACAGGAGGTATCTGAGTAACCAACACAACTTGTCTTTGCAGGACACAAATTCTACTTTGTATACACATCTGATGACATAATTATAATTTCTTATATAGACACCTTTGTGTACTTACATATCAAAACACAAAGATTGTGAAAAGTTTATTTTATTTTCCTTTTTTATTCGAGTTATAACATTGTATTAATTTGGTTTTTTTTTTTTTTTTTTTTTTTTTGAGACAAGTTCTTGCTCCATTTCCCAGGCTGTTGTACAATGGCATGATCACGACTCACTGAAGTCTCTCTCTCCCATAATCAAGCAATCCTCCCACCTCAGCCTCCCTAGTAGTTGGGACTACAGGTGTGCTACCACACCCAGCTGATTTTTTTTTTTTTTTTTTTTTAATGTTTAGTAGAGACAAGGTTTCTCTGTGTTGCCCGGGCTTGTCTTGAACTCCTGAGCTCAAGCAATCCTACCTGCCTTGGCCTCCTGGGGTTACAGGCATGAGCCACCGTGTCCAGCTGAACACTGAATTAATCTATTTTTGAAATCACGTAGCTATACAAAGACAAAGTGAATTTCACTGCAGCATAGTACATAGAAGCATGACAATTATAATCTATATCTATATGAGTATATGTACATATGAAGGGTTGTACTTAATATGATAGAGAATAACTGATACATCCAAATGACTACAAAGAAAATATTTAATAATACACTTATTTTGCAAGCCTCTAGGGAAACAAGAACTTTAATATATTAAAGGTGGGTGTGCAACTTGGTACAATTCTTAGGACTGAAAATATCTGTAGATGTTTGGAAATATCTGTAACATTTTCTTATGTATGTACCGTTTCTTATCTGAGAACTCACTTGAAAGATATAATTGCATGCATGAAATGACATTAGTACAAAATTATTCATTGTAACATTGCTTGCATTAACAAAAGATTGGGAGCAACTATGTTGTCAGTGCTTGGGTTCTGCTTATATAAATAAATTCAAATTTACACAAAAAGATACTGTAAAACACAATAAAATGCAATGAGGAAGCCATTTCTGCTTTGATATAGAGAGGTCTCAAACATTTTATTGAGTGATAGAAGCAGAATAATGTACAGAGTTGTGTATTTTACTGAGGAAAGGAGGACAAGTGAGTATGTATGCTTGTATTTTATTACATATACCTTTAAAGAAATCTGGAAGAAAACAGAAATCCTAAGACACAGTGTTCTCTTGGGTGTGTTATGATGGGAGAGTTGTCAATGTTGAGAACATGCACTGTTGTGCACGGAAATGAGTGGCTGACTTTTCAGTGCATGCTTTTTTATTTGTTTGTTTGTTTGTTTTTTTTTTTTTGAGACGGAGTCTCGCTCTGTCGCCCAGGCTGGAGTGCAGTGGCCGGATCTCAGCTCACTGCAAGCTCCGCCTCCCGGGTTCACGCCATTCTCCTGCCTCAGCCTCCCTAGTAGCTGGGACTACAGGCGCCCGCCAGGTCGCCCGGCTAGTTTTTTGTATTTTTTTTAGTAGAGACGGGGTTTCAGCACAGTGCATGCTTTTTTATTTTAATTATTTAAGTAGTTGGATGTATGAATAGTAAAATTAAATTAAAATTGGGGTAAAATATAAGGAAGATCTCTGCATATAATTTATATCTTGAAACCTTTGATTATAAAGTGTTTCCTAGACCCTTTCACAGAAAAATCTCCATATAGCTATTAATAAGAGGAAAATCCATTAGCACACGAATAATAGATTGTGAATAAAAAGCTGAACAAATACTCATCTCCGTTGCTGAATTCATACTGTGCAGTGTTGCATACCTTAATTCTTGTCACTTTATTAAAATGACAAAAAAAGTTGCACACAAACAGTGAAATAAAATGGCAAGATATTTTCTCCCTGGAAGGAGAAATCATGCAAAGATTTTCTGTTTGTGTTCTTTAACAAAACATCACCAGGACAGAAAAAGAAAGGAATCCAAGCTTTCTCAGTAGGACGAAGTTTGAGGAATCTGGCTTAAAACGTCTATTGTCTCCTGCTATTATCTCAACAACAAAAAATACCCATTCTACACTTAAGTTAAATTTTTTCTTGTTTGCTTTCAGCAAAATAGAGTCATTTTAATAAAAGGTTTTATTTTAGTTTTAGCTAATTATTTATGATGTCTTCTTCATAAACTGTATCCTATTCCAGCAAAAAATCTACTTGGATTTATAGCTGAAAAAATTGTTATACATACATTACCTTTGATCATTATTTTTCACAATGAGAAATAGCACTAAAATTCCTACATTATAGGAGCTTGGAGAAACAATTAGGTCAGCAAAGAGATGAGTGTGTAAGAGATGATTTTGAATCAGTAGTCACTTAGAAAAAACTACTTTTACTTAGATTGTTCCTTCGAGATGGCTAGAAAGAGGCAGATAAAATACTTGATGTTTACAAAGCATAGTAGTAACTCAATGAAAGTCTTTGAATGCATTAAGGATGGAAATATTGTAAATAAGAGTAACGTGAAATTTGACAACTATCAAATGTCCATTTGAGGCAGTGACTCCTGTATAGTTGTATAATATCAACTTCCTTTACCGCATATAGCTGAAAATAAGTAGTATGAGAAATAAATTTTGTTTTTTTATTTTTAATGGTTTATTTTTTTCTTGAATATAAGGATATGTGAGCTCCATCAACAAAATGCAGTGACTAACAGAAGACGAAGGTAGAAAATGAAATAGATTTGACTTGTCATTTGTTTTCATAGATTCAAATGTGCTGTGTATTCCCTTTATTTAAAAGTTTTAGTAGTGTTGTCACCCTTTTCTTAGGTTTTAAAATTAATTTGAAATTTAAATAAACATAAGTCTAATTCTTTGAAGCAATAGAAATTATTATTTGGTTTCTAATTAATGCACTGTTGTTTACCATTACTTTTTACAATATTTTATTTAATGTAAGGAATATGATGCTTATTAAACATGAACTATGTATCAGAGTTAGCATGTATATTATGTATTTAATCTTGAAACATAAATAAACATTCACCCACACAGAATGAATAGGGGAAATTGCAAAAAGTATTGTATGATTTGCCCATACTCTATGAATCAAGACTCGTTCACATTCTTAAACTTAGTATCTATGGAACATAGTGGCCTATTGTGTAAATGATGTCACCCTTTCTTTTGTTGTTTTATCATTTAATGTCTTATTTACTTTTATGAGATTTTTCACATGACTTGAAGAGTGTCTTAAATATATTTTTCAATTATTTTCTTTAAAATAATGACTTTAATAAAGCTGTCATACTTTTAATGGTTTGTCAAATCAATCAGTTACAATCTGTCCAAAAGCATTCTGCTTGTCTATCCCAATTATTACGAGTGTGTCCAGTGAGTAGGTGAAATGTATAATCTGAGAAACTTAAATGAAGAAAGCAGGAAATGGTTCTATTTTGTTCTCAAATAAGCAAATCCAAATTACTCTTTCTGTATGTTTTTCAACTATTCAGTTTAGAGTATGAAATTATATTTGTTTTACTGGCAAAGAAACAATAGCCATGTAACTCATCTCAAGTAGGATGTTTGATGAATTTATTGGTAAAACAAAACATTAGTTCATAAGTGTATTTGGAGGGTCAAGCTATTTCCAAAAGTCTAAACAATCAAAAGGTAACCAGAGTGCTCTTTTACTATTGCTTTCCAATGCTTCTCCAAATTAGAATTATATTTATTTAGAATTCAATCTAATATCAAAAGAAATTAAGAAAAAGTTATAACAGTCTAGTTTTAGGTTAAATCATTATTTTTTTAACATAATTAAACATTCAAAACTAATAAAGCATTATTTAAATATTAGCAACCTGAATCACCTCACTGACTATTCTAAATAACTATGTAATGTGTTTGGTTTTGTGAAATGTTTATATAAATGAATAATTTGTAAAAGGTAAAATTAATATAAATAATAACACAATATACACTCAAATATTCACTATCTGTCTTAAGTGGTATATTCCTAGTATCTCAGAAACTCCTTGTAGAATACTTTTCATTTGTAGCTACTATTCTCATCCATGAATGAAAGCCTGTTTATATTAGAAATTTTTGTTTAGAAATAATATTTATAGTTTAGTATTTGAACTTTATATTTAAATACAGTCATGTTATATGCAATGTTTTGTGATTTGGTTGTTTTTTCCAACATTGGTTTTGTGACATTTCTTCAGGTTGATTTCTGTAACTACAGTTTTTTCCTTTTTTTCTGCATTTTATGTTTGGTCTACTCTTGACACTCATTTAGGGGGGTGAAGGGATTTTTGTTTGGTTTGTCACCTCTTTTGTTTTTAACCCTAGCTATTTCTAAGTAAAGCTCCTTTGTACATAACTCCTAGATTATATACACAGGAGTTTGTTTAGAATTGGAGTTGCTGGGCTGCATGTGTTTAACTTTAGTAGATGAACTGGGCTAAAATAGATACCTCCCCAGATTTACTGATGTCAGAATCTTGACTACTTGTTCAGTGGAGAACCTCAGTCATAGTCTCATCTCCAAAAACTTCCATTGTGTTCAACTTGGTAGCTGTCACTTTAGCTAGAGGTTTTGGGACTAATCCAACCAGATTGCACAATGCCTGAAAGGCCTGTCTACTGCTCTGAAGTCCTCCAGATTTAGTACAGACTGAGAAGTCTTTCGACCAAGAAAAGATAGGAGACAGGGCTTAAAAGAACATATTTCTCACACTCTGTCTCTCTTAATAGTCTTTTCTTCAGTGTAATGGGTTCATAAAACTTCTCCAGAGAAAATTTACTTCACTAAGCAAACAGCAGTATTTCCGGGGAGGTTTCAGTGATACTCTACATTGCTTTCCTCTTTTCCTTCCTCGCTTCCCTATTTCCTTCACTCTTTATTGAGCTAAGACTTTAGGTACGCCAAACTCCCTCTAAAGTAAAATGCTCCACTTTCACATGAACCAGCAGTGAGCAACAGATCGATTCCTCCGTTACCTCCTTCACACTCTCCATAATCTAACTTCTAGTTTTCTACCGACATCAAGGACTTAAAAATGGCACTGAATTTTAATTTTAGATTGCATTTTTCTGGGTATTACTAGTGTCAAAAGTTTATAGACTATTCCTGTCTCTTCCATGGGATCTCAGTTCATGATGCTTGCCTTTCTTCCTGTTTTTATCTTTTTTTATTTGTATTTTTTTCATATTTATATAATGTAGATATTAATGTTTCATCAGTTGTTTGATTAATATCGCTCATCCTGATTTACTATTTGTACAGTCAGCCCATTATATCCCTGGGTTCTGCATCCATGAATTCAATCAATTGCAGATGCAATATATTCAAATAAAATTTTGCAAAATTTCAGAAAGTAAAACCTGAAATTGTCAGACACTAAGTACTGTGTTGAGCTCATGTAAATGAAATGATATGTAGGCATTGTATTATTTATTACAAGTTAACCTAGGGATGACTTAAACTATACAGGAGAATGTGTAGTAGGCTATATGTAAGTACTATTGTCATTTCAAATAAGGGACTTGAGCATTAATGGATTGTGGTATCTGCAGTGGGAGAGGGAGAGCGGCTCCTGGAAAAATCTCCCATGGATATCAAGGGAGAACAATAGTATTTTTACTTTTTATGACATATGCTAAAACAGAAATTTATAATTTTAATATTGATAGATTTATCAATGTATTTCTTTATATTTTATATGCTTGTTTCTTTTGAGAAATCACCAGCTGTTTCAAAACCGTGAGAATATTTCTTATTGTCCTCTAAAGTTTTATAATTTACCTTTCACATTTAAGTATTTAGTCCAACTGAAGTTATTTTCTGCCTGTGGCTTAAGGTGGAGCTAGAAGTCTTGCATCCTTTATTATAAAGTCTACATTATACCCACCTATTATCAATGTCCACTCTGATATAAATCAAGTTAAGATTATGTTACTTTATTCTATATTCCATACAACAGTCTAATGTTCTAATTTTGTTCCCAAACTCCACTGTCTTATTTAATAATGCTGTATATAATGAAGTATAATATTTTGTAAGGAAAGTCCTACCACGTAATTACTCTTTCTCTATTTTACTGCCTGGAGGTTCAGAAGCCTTCTTGAAACCATCAGCTTAGCTGAACAGAGTGTGACCCTAATGTCAGTGAGCTGCTGAGTGACTATCACCATATGCTTATCTCGAGATTTCTCAGTAAACCATGAGAAAAAGAATTCTCCTGTC
>NW_016809635.1:0-253 GCF_001698545.2 Rhinopithecus bieti
TCTTTTCATGGAGCAGTTTTTTAGCACTGTTTTGTGGGATCTGCAGAGGGTTATTTGGTAGCACATAGAGGCCTAAGTTGATAAAATAAAATTCTTCAGGTAACAACTGGAGAGAAGCGTTTGGAGAAACTCCTTTGTGATATGTGTATTCATCTCATGGAGATAAACATTTATTTTTAGGTACCACTTTTACAACACTGTTTTTGTGATGTCACAAAAGGGATATTTTGGAGCACATTGAAGCCCATAGTGG
>NW_016809636.1:0-2359 GCF_001698545.2 Rhinopithecus bieti
CGGCGCCTCTGTCTCGCTCAGAGTGCAGCGCAGGTTCTGGGAATGACCTTGAAGGCCTCTGCACGTGGCTCCGGGACCCAGCTGCGCTCACTTCCTGCTCCTTCCCTTTGCTCACGTGTTCCCCCTCGTTCCCCCTCTTTACTGTTCCTCCAGCGTCCGGAGCCCCAGCCCTGGGGGCTTTGCTCTTCCTCCAGAGAGCTGCAGGGCTGTTCTCTAAAGTTAGTGAGGCTTTTTGTAGCACCACACTTGAAACTGAACTTCCTCCTTCTTGGGGCTCACTCAGTCCTTTCTCCCTGATTTCTTTTCGCCCTCTCACATTGGGGGTAGTTTATTTATTTCATTGATCTGTTTCACCCAGCAGTACTCTTCGCGGGGCTTGGGGTTTGGCTGGTTCAGCTGTGCTCGGGGCCAGGTGTGGTTTGTGGCCTGGGTGAGCATAGCATCCTCCCATCGATGCAGCGGGGCCCTTCTGTGGCCTCCTGCAACCGTGCTTGTGTCTGCTCTGGCACATTCCACGCTTTCTTTTCTTTCTTTTGCATTTCCTCCACAGACCGAGCTGCTGGAAGATGTCTCTACATCCCTGCAGCAGCGCCTGGCATGTGGCTGGCACCCAGGGAGTGAAGGTCCATGAATGGGGAGGAAAAGGCTTTTGTCCCCAGGCAGAGTCCCTGTGTCTCCGGCACGGGGAGGACCAGCGGTGATCCCCACGGCGTCCACACGGTGGCACTGTCTCCCCACGGCTGCTCCAGGCTCCTGCGGGCTGTGGCTGTGCAGGGAGACTCCTTTTGAGGCTGGAGCACATTGTTAGCGCTTGGCAGTCTCCGGGTTACAGGCCTTGCAAGGAAGCCGGGAGTCTCCACTGCTTTTCCCTGTGGCCCTCCCACCTCCAGGCACCCACCTGCGTGCCCCCTGCTGCCTGGAATAACTTCTTTTTTTTTTTAATTAAAAAAATGAAATGGTCTAAAAGTGAAATACTCGAAAATGTTGGTAGAGAAATGTAGTGTAGCCTACTCTTCATCTAAAAGTGAAATACTCGAAAATGTTGGTAGAGAAATGTAGTCTACTCTTCATCATATTGTCCAGAAATGACCATTTTCAAGTCTTTGGCTTTTCTTGGGATATTTTCCTTCTTATTTCTAAATACTGGGAACATAGAGCCCTGCATCGTTTGCTTTAAAATTCTGCCTGTTGGCCGGGCGCGGTGGCTCAGGCCTATAATTCCAGCACTTTGGGAGGCCGAGGCGGGCGGATCATCTGAGGTCAGGAGTTCGAGACCAGCCTGCCCTACATGGCAAAACCCCGTCTCTACTAAAATACAAAAAATTAGCCAAGTGTGGTGGCGGGCACCTGTAACTCCAGCTACTCGGGAGGCTGAGACAGGAGAATCGCTTGAATCCGAGAGGCAGAGGTTGCAGTAAGCTGGGATGGTACCACTGCACTCCAGCCTGGGCGACAGAGCGAGACTCCGTCTAAAAAAAAAAAAATTCTGCCTACTAACTTCTTGTTCCAGTAGGTGATGAGTGTTCTTTGCTACCCTTCTCTCACTTTCCTGCCCTGACGGGCGCCAGCGTGGGCCTCGCGGATGTATGACAGTGGTTCACTGCAGATGCCTGCCACGTGGGTGATGCCCTGCACAGTATCTGTGAATTCTCAGGGTGCCAGCCGGCTCTCCTTGCAGTGTGCTTAGTTTTAGTGTAATTATTCTGTTTGTTTTCTTTTCATTTCAAATTCTCTTTCCTCCCCTTAACCCCGTCCCCCCGGGACTGCTTTCTCTTTTAAACAAATGCTTTGCCAGAGATGTCCCAGACGCCTGTCGCTGGTGTTTCTCAGGTCCTGTACCTGTCCGATTCTGGCTGTCTGGAGGCCTGGCTCTCACTGTTCTGGCTTGCATGGTGGGGGGTCTGCTGCCTGGCTGCATCCCGCGTGGAATACTGCTTCCTGTCGCTCCATGGCTTCCCGGCACCCGCTGTTGCTGCGGCAGCACAGGACACTCCAGTTCCCTCGCCTTTCCTGGGTCCTCTCCCTCCGCGCCCCTGCCATGTTCCTCGGGGAGACTGCCCTCCCCGTCAGGCGCTGCTGCGCCTTCTGCTGGCACAGTCGCGTGGTGGGCGTGTCTTTGACGGGGTTCCACCGTCTTGTCTTCGGGTCTTTCGGTCATCCTGGTGTCTGTGTATTGGGTGCTCCTATTGACTGTCTACGTCTTTTCTATTCTTTATTTCTTTGCCTTTCAGTTCTACTTTCTGGGTGACTTCCTGAACTTTTATCTTCCAGTCCTCCGGTGATTTCCTGAGTCACAATTTTCTTGAATATATTTCTCTTCTCATAGCATACTTTAAAATGGATACTACCGGCCGGGCGC
>NW_016809637.1:0-251 GCF_001698545.2 Rhinopithecus bieti
TGTGTGTGTGTGTATCTGTGTGTGTGTGTGTATCTGTGCGTGTGTGTGTGTATCTGTGTGTGTGTGTGTGTATCTGTGTGTGTGTGTATCTGTGTGTGTGTGTGTATCTGTGTGTGTGTGTGTGTGTCTGTGTGTGTGTGTGTGTGTGTGTGTGTGTGTGTGTGTGTGTGTGTGTGTGTGTGTGTATCTGTGTGTGTGTGTATCTGTGTGTGTGTGTGTGTGTATCTGTGTGTGTGTGTGTCTGTGTGTGT
>NW_016809638.1:0-720 GCF_001698545.2 Rhinopithecus bieti
GGCCTCTCAAAGTGCTGGGATTACAGGCGTGAGCCATCGCTCCTGACCAGGACAAAGTATTTTAACATCTATTATAGACAAAGAATTACTATCCAAAATACAGAATTGTTACAAAATTTTAAAACATAAAATTTTAAAAACATAGTTAAAAAATGGGCACAGAATATAACCAGACAATTCACAGAGGAAAAACATACAAATGGCCAATAAACGTGAAAAGGTATTTTAGGCTGGGTGAGATGGCTTACTCTTATATTTCCAATACTTTGGGAGGCCAAGGAAAAAGGACGACTTGGGGTCAGGCTCGAGAGCAGCCTGGGCAACATAGCAAGACCTCTGTCTCTACCAAGAATTTTAGAAATTAGCCGAGGGTGGTTATATGTAGCTTCATGGGAGGCTGAGGTGGGAGAATCCCTGGAGCTCAGGAGTTTGAGGCTACTGTGAGATAAGATTGCACCACTTAACTCCAGCCTGGGCAACAGAGTGAGACCTTGTTTCAGCTAAAAATAAATAAATAAGGCTAGGCGCAGTGGCTCACTCCTGTAATCCTAGTACTTTGGGAGGCCAAGGCGGGCAGATCACCTGAGGTCAAGAATTTGAGACTAGCCTACTCGGGAGGCTGAGACAGGAGAATGGCTTGAACCCGAGAGGCGGAGCCTGCAGTGAGCTGAGAGACGGCCACTGCACTCCAGCCTGGGCGGCAGAGCAAGACTCCATCTC
>NW_016809639.1:0-1889 GCF_001698545.2 Rhinopithecus bieti
CTATCTATTTATCTGTTGATGGACACTTAGGTTGATTCCATAACTTGTCTATGATGAATAGTGCAACGATAAATATCGAAGTGCAGACATTTCTTCAATGAATTCATTTCAGGATTGCTGGTTTACATGATGACTCTGTTTTAATTTTTTGAGGAACTTTCACACAATTTTCATAGTGACTGTACTACTTTATATTCCCACCAGCAGTGTAAAAGAGTTTTCTTTTCTGCACATCCTTGTCAGCACTTGTTATTTTTTGTCTTTTGATTATAGCCATTCTGAGAGGTGTGAGATGATATCTTATTGTGGTTTTAATTTGCATTTCCCTAATGATTAATAATGTTGAGCATTTTTTAATATATCTATTGTCTATTTATATGTCTTATTTTATAAATTTCTATTCATGTCTCTTGCCCATTTTTAATTAGTTTTAATTGTTTTTTTTGTTGTATTGCTATTGTTTCTGTTTATATGTTTTGAATATTAACCCTTTACTGAATGTAAATATTTATTGCTTGCATGTATTTCTCCTAATCTGTAGGTTGTTGCTTCACATTGTTAATTGTTTTATTTGCTGTGCAAACGCTTTTTAGTTTGATATAAATTCATTTGTCTATTTTTGCTTTTGTTGTCTGCACTTTTGGGGTCAAATCCAAAAACTCATTGCCTAGGCCAATGCTGTATAGTGTTTCCTCTGTGTTTTCTTCTTGTAAGTTTATGGTTTCTTATCTTACATTTGAGTCTTTAATCAATTTTGAGAAGTTTTTTGTATATGATGTGAGATAAGAATTTTTTTTTTTTTTTTTTTTTTTGCATGTGGATATCCAGTTTTCCCAACACTATTTATTGGTGAGGTTATTTTTTGCATTGTGTATTTTGTATTAGTCCATTTTCACACTGCTATAAAGAACTGCCTGAGACTGGGTAATTTATGAGGGAAACAGGTTTAATTGACTCACAGTTCAGCATGGCTGGGGAGGCCCTTGGAAACTTACCATATGTAAGGTGAAGGTGAAGGGGAAGCAAGGCACTTTCTTTACAAGGCTACAGGAAGTAGAAGTGCTGAGCAAAGGGGGGAGAGCCTCTTATAAAACCATCAGATCTTGTGGGAACTCACTATCGTGAGCACAGCATGGGAGAACCACCCCATGATTCAATTACCTTCACCTGGTCTCTCCCTTGACACGTGGGCATTATAGGGATTACAATTTAAGATAAGATTTGGGTGGGGACACAGCCAAACCATATAATTCCACTCTAGCCCCTCCCAAATTTATATCCCGTTCACATTTAAAAACCAATCATGCCTTTCCAACAGTCCCCCAAAGTCTTAATTCATTCCAACATTAACCCAAAAGTTCAATTTCAAAGTCTCATCTAAGACAAGGCAAGTCCCTTCCACCTATGAGCTGTAATATCAAAAGCAAGTTAGTTACTTCATAGATACAATAGAGGTACAGGCACTGGGTAAATACACCCATTCTAAATGGGAGAAATTGGCCAAAATGAAAGGGCAACAGGCCCCATACAAGTCCAAATTCCAGCAGGGGCATAAAATCTTAAAGCTCTGAAATGCTCTCCTTTGACTCCATGTCTCACATCCAGGTCATGCTGATGTAAGAGGTGGGCTCCCACAGCCTTGGGTGGCTCTGCCCCTGTGACTTTGCAGGGTACAGCACCCCTCCCAGCTGCTTTCATGGGCTGGCTTTGAGAGTCTGTGGCTTTTCCAGGCAAATGATGCAAGCTGTCAGTGGAGCTACCATTCTAGGGTCTGGGGGATGGTGGCCCTCTTCTCACAGTTTCACTAGGCAGTGCCCCAGTGGTGATTCTGTGTGGGGACACTGACCCGACATTTTCCTTTCACACTGCCTTAGCAGAGGTTCTAGATG
>NW_016809640.1:0-1160 GCF_001698545.2 Rhinopithecus bieti
AGGGTCTCACTCTGTCACCCAGGCTGGAGTGCAGTGGCATGATCATGGCTCACGATAGCTTTGACCTGGGCTCAAGCAATTCTCCCACCTCAGCCTCCCAAGTAGATGGGACCACAGGTGCACGTCACCACACTCAGCTAATTTTTTACTTTTTTCATAGAAATGGAGTCTCACCATGTTCTGCTGGGATTACAGGTGCAAGCCATCACGTAGTGGGAGATTAGAAGGAGGGAGACTACGGTTGGGTATTTATGTTCTTAGCTTTCTTCTTGCAGGGCCTGTTAGCCGCCATCCCACACAACCCTATAGATCTCTAGGTCTTGATAATAGCTCCCTCCCTTTGGACTCAGGGCTAGCAATAAATAATAGGCCCAGGCCCTTTTTAGTAGCCCTGGGTACTGTGCCATTTTTAAATGATTTCCCTACATCCTGTCCACCTCTCTGTCAATTGTCCTTTCATTAAACTCTCCCTACATACTAAAGCATGCCTCTGTTTCCTGGTAGGACCTTGACACCCTAAGAAAGACAGGCATGTAAGATTAAATTTAACCTAAGAAAGAATGAAACAAAATTTAAAATAACGAACAAAATTAAAACTCTGTCTACTCTCAACAGCCATACATACCAGAATTCATTACTTTAAGTAAAAAATAGCAAAGAAGTTCAATAGTTCAATTTAAAGCTATTTAATTAGAAGTTCAATTAAATAGGATTAATAGACATAAAGCCAGATTGAAGTAATGAAAGGTCTGAATTAGAGAATTATATATGCATTGTTGTCTATGTATAGACAAATATGGATTAATGGCTAAGCACATGTTCTAGAACAGAGGTCCATTTACATAGTTGTTACTTTTAGTGAACATTACTGATCAGTTCCAATGTTCTCAAACACATGAACTCTAAGTCATTTTGTCTGATAGGATAAATATTTTCCTTGTGTCCTTATTTCTATTATTTTTATACCTCAATATTCTATTTATAATTCATGTAAGTTCAGCAAAGCTTTACATGATGAGGGATTCTAAAGAGGTACTTAAGACATTTGTGTTGGGTGCTGGGTATATATTTAAGGTTTCATTGGGAGTAACATTATCTTCAGTGTGAGACTTTCAAAACTATTTGATGATATTGATATTAAACAGGTTCTATATGTATTG
>NW_016809641.1:0-3221 GCF_001698545.2 Rhinopithecus bieti
GCAATTGCAACAAAATAAAACTGACAAGTGAGCCTAATTCAACTAAAGAGCTTCTGCATAGCAAAAGAATTATCAACAGAATAAACAGGCAACCTACAGAATGGGAGAAAATGTTTCCAAGCTATACATCCAACAAAGGTCTAATAGAGTCTAGAAGGAACTTAAATCAACAAGCAAAAAACAATCCAATTAAAACGTGGTCAAAAGACATGAACAGACACTTCTCAAAATAAGACATGCAGGTGGCCAACAAACATATGAAAAAATACTCATGAACACTAATCATCAGAGAAATATAAATCAAAACCAAAACAGAATACCATCTCACACTGGTCAGAATGGCTATTACTAAAACGTCAAAAAATAACAGATGCTGGCAAAACTGCAGAGAAAAGGGAATGCTTACACACTGTTGATGGGAATGCAAATTGATTCCACCACTATGGAAAGCAGTTTGGAGATTCCTCAAATAATTGAAAACAGAACTACCACTTGACACAGCAATCCCATTACTGGGTATATGCTCAAAGGAAAATAAATCTCTCAACCAAAAACAAACATGCACTCAGTGCTATGTTTTTTTTCAGTGCTATTCACAATAGCAAAGACACAGAATCAACATAAGGACCCAACAATGGTGGACTGGATTTTTAAAATGTAGTACATATACACCATGAAATACTATGTAGCCATACAAAGAATGAAATAATGTCTTTTGCAGCAACATGGATGCAGCTGGAGGCCATTATCTTAAGAGAATTAACTCAGGAACAGAAAATTAAATGCTGTATGTTCTCACATATAAATGGAAGATAAGCATTGAGTACACGTGGACATAAAGATGGGAGCAATAGAAACTAAGGACTACTAGATGGGGGAAGGAGGGAAGGGAATGGGCTGAAAATCAACCTATTGTATACTGTCTGGGTGGGATCATGTGTACCCCAAACTTCAGCAGCACACAGTATATCCATGTAACAAACCTGTTCATGTGCCCTCTAAATGCAAAATAAAAGTTGGGCAAAAAGGGTTAACTTTTCACAGATTATCTTCGAAATGACCACTAATGGATATACTTCCACACACAGAAAAATAAATCCAGAAAGAGGAAATTGGATGAAAGATGAAATGACGAAAGAGAAAATGGTTAAATCTAAATGTGTTGTGAGGCTGGCATGGTGTCTCATGCCTGTAATCCCAGTACTTTGGGAGGCTGAGGCGGGAGGATCTCTTGAGGCCAGGAGTTTGAGTCCAGTCTGGCCAACATGGTGAAACCCTGTCTCTACTAAAAATACAAAAATTAGCTGGGTGTGGTAGTGTGTGCCTGTAGTTCCAGTTACTTGGGAGGCTGAGGCAGGAGAATCACTTGAACCCAGGAAGTGGAGGTTACAGTGAGCCAAGATTGCACCACTGCACTCCAGCCTGGGCGACAGAGTGAGACTCTGTCTCAAAAAGAAATGAATAAATGAATAAATAAATAAATAAATAGTAAACATGTGAGATTTTAAAATATTACATTAAAGTTTGGAATTGTTTAAAAGCTAAACTTAGTGAAAAGACTAGGAAAAATAGAGGGATGAATGGTAGACGATATTTGAATAAATTCTGTCATATAAGGGATGAGAAAAATCATGGGCCCACTCTAAATTCGTGAATTAAATATAAAATTAATATGGATGTTTAATGTTAAGGACTTCCATTAAAATGGAATAATAGAATGCAGGAAGAAAATTAATATGCAAACCAAAGCATGACAATTTTTTAAAATAGTAAAATAAATACATATATTAATGAAATGAGAATTATAAATCGATTAAATTCATTCATTAGAAGACATTAAGAAACTAGAGTCTTGAAAATTAGATGTGCATGGCTTATTAAGAGAAACCCCAAAAGCAAACTGACAGATACATTTGAATCATCAGGGATGGAAGGCAATATGTATCTGACAAACTAAACAAATAGAAGATCATAGGATAATATGTAATATTAGATAAAATATAATTTCACATGCCAAGAATCCATAATAATTAATGATAACTATAATATAAAGTCAACATTTATTACAAATACATGGCAATTATAAACTTGTACAAAGCTAAGAGCTTATCTTCAAAATATATAACATGAAATAGCATTAAAAATAAAATTTTAAATGTGTTACCGTATTTGAAGGTTTTAAGAAAGTTGTCTTAGAATATAATATATTGTACATAAATAGCATAAACATAGGTAATTTGTACAACACCATTACTCTCTCCATGTAGCCATTTGCAGAGAACTATACAGCTAATAAAGACAGGATAAATATTCTAGTCTCGTGGTACATCTGACACAATTAAATAAGTGTAATTTCAGAAAAGGAAGCTTTAACAGATTCATAGATTTTGCATTTAATAGATTCCAGATAATTAACTGGGACATTTTTACTGGTTGAAAAGAAGGTTAAGAATTATATAAAACATGTAAGTTCTATTTACATAATAAAAGGTTACTCAGAAGTAAAAGTGATTAAACTCAATTAGTCTATGTTATCATGACTAGATCTAAAAAATAAAATGTTGAGACATAAAAGTGAGTTGTAGAATATTTGTGCAATATAATTCTATTCATGATTCTTTTGGGCACTTAAAAGTGTACGAATACAAAAAGTACTGAGTGGAAAAAAACAGTTTACACTTTAAATATATGGTAGTAGCTTCTGTGTGGAGGGAAATGGAATTAAAAATAGATGATAACACTCTCTTTTATGGGTGATGTTTGATGTATTTCATAACTCAACCTCATAATTTAAGAGGGGGTGGGAAGAAGAAGAGGGAGAGGAAGAGTGTGAGCGGGAAAGAGAAAGAAGGAGGGAAGGGGGACTGGAGAGAAGGAGGAGGAGAGAAAAATTGATTGGAGAGAGGTTTTGAACCAAAATCTGTGTGATGGGTCCTTGTACAAAATCTGTGTGGTGGGTCCTTGTGTATTTCTTATGTCATTATTCCATCTACTTTTTACATTTATCAAAACACATATAAAAATCAACAAATCACTTGAATAAAACTCTAAATATTTTAAATGCATATTTTTTACTAGGTTGGCACAGACAATTGTGATTTTTGCATTGTTGGAATTTGCCATTTGATACTGGAATACATTATTAAATAAATGTGGTTATGTTATACATAATTTTAATGAGCATTTCTTGCTTTATGGGTTTTTTTTTTGGCTAACGACTT
>NW_016809641.1:4558-9500 GCF_001698545.2 Rhinopithecus bieti
TTTGTAGCATATAGAATAATTTTGGGGGTAGAGAAAAGTGACAGCCTAAAGGGCTTTTCTCATATCTAGAGCTTGTAAAGTTTGTTAGTAACTGTGTAATAAGTCCCTTTTCTCAGCTAAATCCTTGAATCACATTTTCTAATAGAAAGTATCATTTGAGAAGAAAGGTTGCTTAGATGCCTTGATTTGGGTCTCCAGGAAGGATCTCTCCTGACTATAGAGCTGTTGTGTTTCAGTACAGTAATGTTTATACTTCAAAGTCCTTAATGATATGTAGCCTTCTGCTAGTAACTGAAGTGGCGGTCTGTCACCCTGCTGCTTCTGCTCACTGTCTAACAACTAGGATAGAAAAGAGCTATCTGCTCTGTCACTTCTGCTCCCAGGAGTCCACAACTATGCTACCTAATCTGAATGTCATGCTTCAATAACTTCTTAAGAGGGTTCTTCTGCCCTCTCAGTTTATGTTCCCTACATACATGGCAGCTGCTTGGGAGGCCAACTATCGTCAGTTCTCTATGCAGGGCCCTCTCAGTGGACTTGCTCTGCAGCAAATACGGATTCAGGAATGGTAGGTGCCTACCTTACTGATGCTTATGCCATCACACAATTCAAAGATGAGTCACTGACACCACTTGTGGAAGTATTCACAAAACCATCACATTAGCCTGCCTGAGTTTTTCACGCCATCAGAAGATACCTTTATAGAATCAGTATAGTGAGTATTTGAGGAGTAATGTGTACAATTTATTTTGTGATAGCGAAGGAAATCACAGGTTCAGAAGAACGTTGCTTCAATGTTAATTTTAAAATTCATTGTCATTATTAATTTCAGTGGCTTTCCAAACATATATTCATAAAAGCATTTCCATCATTCTAGTTAGAAATTACTTTGGGATTCAGAGATCTTTGTTCCATTAGCTTTGATTTTGTGATCATTTAGTAGCAAAAATGAACTAACCAGATGTACTAATCCTAATACTATATTTTCTTTTCAATGTCTGGTTCAGTGGAGGTTTCTGGCAACTGTTTTTATGGACAAGGCTAAACTTATGCAAAGACATGCTATTTATATTTAGTATAATGTATATATGTTTAGATACCCTATGAATAAATATAAGCGTGTTTTATTACTGTTTTAAACACATTAAATGTTAAAATCTATGTAATGAAAGATTTATAATATGCACTGATATTCACATTTGGCTTTGAATATCTTGTTTTAGAATTACACTAATTTGAGATATCAATATTTCAGAATGATTGACTAGTATACTAGTGGAAAAGACTAGCTTATGGTGAGATGCTGATGTTTCACAATTTTGCTCTTGCATATCTCTAAATATATATTTACATGATTGCTTTAAAGAGTTTCTCTTTGCATTATGCTTTGAAATGGAATTTTTATAGTCTCCAAAAATGTATATGACTGTATCATCAGTTTATGTATTCTAACTATATGTAGAATTTTAAATGAAGACCTACCTTTTTATGGATAGATAAAAATAACAAGAATCCTTATTTTCAGGCTCATTTTAATAATGTCCAATTCCAGGTAATTTTAAGGTGAGATAAATGCTAAAGCATTAATTTATTACAGTTCAAAATAGAAATAAGGTGTGGGTAGTGTTTTATTCTCAAAGTCTCAGAGTTGGAAGTTTATAAAAAATAAGATAATAGGAAATTGATTCAGAACAGAGTAAATCTTTCTATTCCTTTTATCATTTGTCAGTTTGGAATCTTTTTATTGATACACAATATCTGTACATATATATAGGGCACATGTGACATTTTGTTACATGCATAGAATGTGTAATGATTAACTCAGAGTATTTAGGGTATTCATTACCATATGCATTACCATTTCTATGTGTTGGGAACATTACAAGTCCTACCTACTAGCTATTTTGAAATATACAATACATTGCTAACTAGTCACTCTACTTTGCTATCAAACATTAGAACTTACTCATTCTGTCTAATTGCTGTTTGTACCAATTAACCAACTTCTCTTCATCCCCCTCTCCACACCCACACACCCTTCTTAGCCTCTGATATCTATCATTCTACTCTCTAATCTTCACGAGATCAACCTTTTAAACTCCCACATGTGAGTAAGAATATGCGATATTTGTCTTTCTGTGCCTGACTTATATCACTTAACATAATGAGCTCCAGTTTCATCTATGTTGCTACAAATGACATGATTTCATTCTTTTTATGTCTGAATAGTATTCCATTGTGGATATGTATCATATTTTCTTTATCCATTCATCTGTTGATGAATACTTAGGTTGATCCATATCTTTGCCATTGTGAATAGTGCTGCAATGAACATGGCGTTGCAGGTATCCCATTGACATACTGTTTTCTTTTCCTTTGAATAAATTCCGTTAGTAAGATTGCTGGATAATATGGCAGTTCTATTTTTAGTTTTTTGAGGAAGCTCCACACTGCTTTCCATAATGGCTGTACTAATTTACAAATGGCTAAGATCTCAAAAGCACATACAAGGAAAACAAAAATAGACAAATGGGATTATATTAAATTAAAACACTACTGCACAGCAAAGGAAACAACAAAATGAAGACACAACCCGTTGAATGAGAGAAAATATTTGCAAACTATTCATTAGACAAGGGACTAGTATCTAGAATATACAAGGGAATCAAACAACTCGATAGTAAAAAAAACTCAAATAATTCCATTAAAAAGTGGGCAAAGGACATGAATAACCATTTCTCAAAAGTAGATATATAAATGGCCAATGGATATATGTAAAAATGCGCAGCATCACTAATCATATGCAAATCAAAACCACAATGAGATTTCATCTTACTCCTGTTAGAATAGTTATTATTAAGAAAGCAAAAAATAGCCGGGGGTGGTGGCTCACACCTGTAATCCCAGCACTTTGGGAGACCAAGGCGGGCGGATCACGAGGTCAAGAGATCGAGACCATCCTGACCAACATGGTGAAACCCTGTCTCTACTAAAATACAAAATTAGCTGGGCGTGGTGGTGTGCGCCTGTAGTCTCAGCTACTCAGGAGGCTGAGGCAGCAGAATGGCTTGAACCCGGGAGGCAGAGGTTGCAGTGAGCCAAGATCATGCCACTGCACTCTAGTCTGGCGATAGAGCAAGACTCTGTCTTGGAAAAAAAAGAAAAGAAAGCAAAAAATAACAGATGCTAGTGAGGATATGGAGAAAAGGAAACTCTTATACACCATTGGTGAGAATGTAAATTAGTACAGCCATTATGGAAAATTGTGTGGCGCTTCCTCAAAAGTCTGAAAATCAAAAATACCATATGATCCAGGAATTTCACTACTGGGTATTTATACAAAGGAAAAAAAATTAGTATATCAGAGAGATACCTTCATCCCTGTGTTTACTGCATCACTATTCACAATAGCAAAGATACAGAATCAACCTAAGTGTCTATCAGTGGATGAATGGGTAAAGAAAATGTTGTGTATATATACACAATGGAATACAATTTAATCATAAAAAGAATGAAATTACATCATTTGCAGCAACTTAGGGGAACTGGAGGTCATTATGTTAAGTAAAATATGCCAGACACAGAAAGACAAAAATTAAATATTCTCACTCATGTGGGAGCTAAAAATGCCAATCTCATGGAGGTAGAGCATAGAACAAAGACTGAGCAGAGTGTGTGGGTGGGAGGGGGGAAGAAGAAAGTTTGGTTAATGGGTACAAACATATTGTTAGGTAGGAGAAATAAGTTCTAATGTTCAATAGCAGAGTAGGGTAGCAACAATGTTTTGTATCCTTCGAAGTAGCTAGAAGGGAGAACTTGAAATATTCCCAACATACAGACATGATAAATACTTGAGGTAATAGGTAATCCAAGTACCCTGAATTGATCATTACACATTTTATGTGTGTAGCAAAATATCCCATGTATCCCATAAATATGTAAAATATTATATATCAAAAGTACTCAGAAACAGGAAAAAACTATGTACCAATGACTAATTTTAGCCCTTACATCCTTGATTTCTTCCCTAAACTCCAATTGTATAGCTGACATCACTTGACTAATAGGAATTTCAATCTGAACATGTCTAAAACCAAACTTTTGATTTACCATTGACCAAACCTAACCCATATTATTTGCCATCAGAGTAAATGACACCTCCATTCCACCAGCTGTTTTAGTGCAAAAAAACTTGGAATGATTTTTTTTACTCCTCTGTCACTCACATTTTACATCAAATCCAGGAATAAATTGTGTTGACCTTAACTTTAAAATATATCAAAGATTTGAACATGCTCTCTTCACTGCACAAAGTCACTATCATCTCTTCCTTTGACTGTAAATAGCACCTCCTAGTCCACCTGCTTTCACATTTTAAAAACAACTTTATTGAATTAATTGTACATATCATAAAATTCATAAAAATGTTAAGTGTATAATTCAATGATTTTATTAACTTTACTGAGTGGTGCAACCATAATACATCAATCTGAGAACTTTTTCATTGTCTCAATGTTTCTCATGCTCCTTGTTCTTCATTCTCCATGTTTCTACCCCTAGCCAAGGCAACTACTAGTCTACTTTCTGTCTCTGGACATTTCTTATAAACGGAAATTGTACAATACGTATTCATTTGCATCTGGCTTCATTTGCTTAGTTTATTTTTGAGGGTCATCTCTGAAATTATATGTGTAAGTAATTTTTCCTTTCTATTGGTGTAGAGTATTCCATTGCATTGGCGTACTACATTTGGTCGATCCGTTTAAAAATTAAACATTTCAGTTGTTTCCAGTTTGGGACTATTATAAATAATTCTGCTATGAACTTGGACATAAAAGTCCAAGCAGAGTTGCTGGGTCATGTGGTAGTTACATCTTTTACTTTTGAGACACTGCCAAACTGTTCTCCAGAGTGGCTGCATCATTTTACATTTCCACCAGCA
>NW_016809641.1:10652-14615 GCF_001698545.2 Rhinopithecus bieti
TCTTTCTTTCTTTCTTTCTTTCTCTCTCTCTTTCTTTCTTTCTTTCTTTCTTTCTTTCTCTCTCTCTTTCTTTCTTTCTTTCTTTCTTTCTTTCTTTCTCTCTCTGTCTCTCTGTCTGTCTGTCTGTCTTTCTTTCTTTCTTTCTTTCTCTCTCTCTGTCTTTCTTTCTTTCTTTCTTTCTTTCTTTCTTTCTTTCTCTCTCTCTGTCTCTCTGTCTTTCTTTCTTTCTTTCTTTTCTTTCTTTCTTTCTCTCTCTCTCTCTTTCTCTCTCTCTCTTTCTCTCTCTCTCTCTCTCTCTCTTTCTTTCTTTCTTTCTTTCTTTCTTTCTTTCTTTCTTTCTTTCTTTCTTTCTTTCTTTGATGGAGTCTCACTCTGTCGACCAGGCTGGAGTGCAGTGGCATGATCTTGGCTCACTGTAACCTCCGTCTCCCAGGTTCAGGTGATTCTCCTGCCTCGGCCTCCTGAGTACCTGAGGCTATAGGCGTGCCCCACCAAACTCAGCTAATTTTTGTATTTTTTAGTAGAAACAGGGTTTCACCGTGTTGCCCAGGCTGGTCTCAAACTCCTGCGCTCAGGCGATCCACTCGCCTCAGCCTCCCAAAGTGCTGTGATTACAGGTGTGAGCCACCGTGCTCGGCCCTCTGTGTCCTTTCTTATCCATACTAAGAAGTGAATGTATCGTCCACTTCCCCACTCCAATCCATACTAGTCATTCTAGTGTGTGTCAAATGGTATCTCATTGTGGTTTTAATTTATGTCTTCCTAATGACTAATAATGTTCAATATCTTTTCATGTGCTTATTAACCAGTAATATATCTTATTGGGTGAAATGTTCATATCTTTTGCCCATGTTTTGATTAGATTGTCTTCTTACTATTGAGGTGTTAGATTATTCTTTTATGAATTCAGTACACAAATCCTATATTTGATGTGCATTTGCAAATATTTTCTTCCAGTTTACTGTATGTCTTTTAACTTTTTTAATGGTGTCTTTAGAAGTACAAAAGTTTTGAACCTTAATGAGGTCCAATTTATCAACTTTTTAAAACCATCCTTTTGGTGTTATGTCTAAGAAATCTTTGCTCTGTACAAGGTCTAAAACTATTATCATTTATTTCTTCTAAAAGTTATAGAGATTTAGCTCAAATTTAACTCTATCATCCATTTTGAATTGATTTTCTCTATATTGTGAGTGTTCCTGCTTCCATAATTATTCACCTACATTCTATGATCAACATTTGGTAGAGTGGCCTTTTAAGATATTAAATGGATTATTTTATTTTATTTTATTTTATTTTATTTTATTTTATTTTATTGAGATGGAGTCTCGCTCTGTCACCCAGGCTGGAGTGCAGTGGCACAATCTCTGCTAACTGCAACCTCCACCTCCCAGGTTCAAGTGATTCTCCTGCCTCAGCCTCCTGAGTAGCTGGGATTACAGGTGCCTGCCACCACGCCTGGCTGATTTTTGTGTTTTCAGTAGTGACAGGGTTTCACTATGTTGGTTAGGCTGGTCTTGAACTCCTGACCTCATGATCTGCCTGCCTCAGCCTCCCAAAGTGCTCACAGGAGTGAGCCACTGCGCCTGGCCTCCACTAGAAGATTTCTAAACATGCTGTTTCCATTGCCAGGAGCATTCTGTCACTTCCTCATTGACATCTTCCATGACCACGCTTCATAAACTAGTGTCTCATGTTATTCTCTCTATCCCCTTGTGCTGTTGTATTCCTTTGTGGCCTTCAGCATCTGCAAACTCAATGTAGATATATTTACTTACGGTTGGTAGTTTTATATATTGTCCACTTCCCCACTACAATGAAAGCTCTGTAAGATCAGAGATACTTTTCTTTTGTCCAGTGTTCTATCTTCATTATCAAGAAGAGTACTGAACACATAGTAAGAGCTCGTTGAATCATTGTGGATTAAAACACAATTAACTCATGGTTTCTATCTTTCCTTCCAAGAAACATCCAGGACGGGTATGTGAATTCAAGTATGCTTTTACTATTGAAGAAAATGAGAACGAAATAAGACAGTCCTTGTTTTTTAAGGTAAATATTTCATTAGACTATGTAAAATGTAATAAACGATTATCTGAATGGCTTTACAAAAAGAACATCTCCTACCAAACTAGTGGGGAATCATATGGATTGCAATTTTGAATTATTTAATAAAGAATTTAAAGTTATTGTCTAGAAATTGGCAAAAACATTTCAAAATAATTGATATGAAAATGTGCAGTGTATTTTAAATCGGGGATGTGCACATATTAATTCTTACATGATGCAATCCTTATCTGACTGTCACCTAAAGAAATAATCTCGGCCGGGCGCGGTGGCTCAAGCCTGTAATCCCAGCACTTTGGGAGGCCGAGACGGGCGGATCACAAGGTCAGGAGATCGAGACCATCCTGGCTAATACGGTGAAACCCTGTCTCTACTTAAAATACAAAAAACTAGCCGGGCGACGAGGCGGGCGCCTGTAGTCCCAGCTACTCGGGAGGCTGAGGCAGGAGAATGGCGTGAACCCGGGAGGCGGAGCTTGCAGTGAGCTGAGATCCGGCCACTGCACTCCAGCCTGGGTGGCAGAGCAAGACTCCGTCTCAAACAACAACAACAAAAAAAAAACCTCTTCCTTTCTCTGCCCATTTGTAGTAATTTATTTGTGCCTACTTTAATGAGATTTATCATTTGTTTATCAATCTCTACTTGAATTAAAGCCATCACTTCCATTTTGCTTTAAGTCTATATGAATGGATTATAAACTACTAGTGAGCAGGACCCATATCTTATCTATCTTAACATTTTCCAGAAATCCCTTTCATGAAGTTCACACATACATTTCTGTTAAATAAATAGGAAGAATCTTGGTCAACGTGCCAAAATTTGAAAAAGTCATGTTGCCAAGTTAAATTGACTTTAAAATATGTAATGAAATGCTGGTTTGTGTTTATAAACTCAAAAAGCATGAGTTGTCTCTGAAATATTTGAATTAAGAATATAAAAATATAACAGTGCTTTCTGGGTCCTAGTACTCAGAAATGATGCTTAAGTTTACCTTAATGTAACCACTGTTGCTTTAGGCATATATATTAACTGAAACAAAAGTGCTTATGTATGTGTATATGTGTTTATGTGTCTATAATGGGGGTCTGATAATATAGAATGTTAATTTTATTCAGATGAATCCTGTATTTTACAACGATGAAGATACTGAGGGGAGAGTAAAGGGAAACTTACTTACAGTGTTCAACTAATAAATTATGATGCTAGCATTTTAATACACACAATCCAAGTCCAGATTACATGTCCCTAAGCACAAAAACACTTAATCTTTCTCTGTGAGGAGTGTTCTTCCCATAATCCTTGTGTCTCAGTTTAATCATCTATGAGACAGGTGTATTCATTTCATCTACCTCATAAAGGTGTTCAGAACTTAGCCCATGTCTGGCATATAGTAATTGGTATTACCACTTTATATTTGAAAGCATATTGATTTTATAATGGAAATAAAAACAATAGTGTGAGCAAAATAAAATTTAACATAAGAAAATTAAATTGTTTTAGTTATAAACCTTAAAAAAATAAAGAACATCAAGGGAAATTAGGAAATTTATACCATCCTTGACTCAATGCCCACGTGATGCCCAAATTAAAGATGAAAACACAGGCAGAAAAGATCTGGATAATGTCGCTTGAGAATGGGATAGAATTCATTATAATTTCAGTGTTATTTTATGTCAGGTATAATCCAATTTTATTTTGTTATTTTTTATTTAAAAATTATTATTATTTCAATAGTTTTTTTGGAAGAGGTGATGTTTCATTACATGGATAAGTTCCTTAGGCGTGATTTCTGAGATTTTGGAACACCCATCACCCACAGCAGTGTACACTGTACCCAACATGTAGTCTTATCCCTCACCTGCCTCCCACCCTTCCTTCCATGTCCCCAGAGCCCAT
>NW_016809641.1:16490-18300 GCF_001698545.2 Rhinopithecus bieti
CTTTTTTTTTTTTTTTTTTTTTTTTTTTTTTTTTTAAATTATGGCCCTTCTCGCAGGAGTAAGGTGGTATCGCATTGTGGTTTTAATTTGCATTTTCCTGATAATTAATGATGTTGGGCATTTTTTCATATGTTTGTTCACCATTTGTATATCTTCTTTTGAGAATTGTCTATTCATGTCCTTAGTCCACTTTTTGATGGGATTATTTGTTTTTTTCTTGCTGATTTGTTTGAGTTCCTTGTAGATCCTGGATATCAGTCCTTTGTCAGATGCATAGTTTGCAAAAATATTCTCCTACTCTGTGGGTTTTCTGTTTGGTCTGCTGATTATTTTTGCTGTGCAGAAGCTTTTAGCTTAAGTCCCACGTATTTATTTTATTTTGTTGCATTTGCTTTTGGGTTCTTGGTCATAAATTATTTGCCTAAGCCAATGTCTAGAAGAGTTTTCCAATGTTACCTTCTAGAATTTTATGGTTTCAGGTTTTAGATTTAAGTCTTTCATTCATCGTGAGTTGATTTTTGTATAAGGTGAGGGATGAGGATCCAGTTTCATTCTTCTACATGTGGCTTGCCAATTATCCCAGCACCATTCTTTGAAGCAGGTGTCCTTTCCACTACTTTATGTTTTGTTTTGCTTTGTCAAAGGTCAGTCGGCTGTAATTATTTGGCTTTATTTCTGGGTTCGTTCTCTTTTCTGTTCCATTGGTCTACATGCCTGTTTTTACACCAGTACCATGCTGTTTTGGTAACTATAGCCTACGATGCCAGTATTACCCTAATACCAAAACCAGTAAAGGACATAACAAAAAAAGAAAACTACAGACCGATATCCCTGATGAGCATAGATGCAAAAATCCCAAACAAAATACTAGCTAACCGAATCCAACAGCATATCAAAAAGATAATACATCATGATCAAGTGGGTTTCATACCGGGGATGCAAGGTTGGTTTAACATACACAAGTCAATAAATGTGCTACACCACATAAACAGAATTAAAACAAAATCACATGATCATCTCAATAGATATATAGAAAAAGCACTTGACAAAAGCCAGCATCCCTTTATGATTAAAACCATAAGCAAAATTGGCCTAGAGGGGACATACCTTAAGGTAATAAAAGCCATCTATGACAAACCTACAGGCAGTATTATACTGAATGGGGAAATGTTGAAAGCATTCCCCCTGAGAACTGGCACAAGACAAGGATGCCCACTTTCACCACTTCTATTCAACATAGTACTGGAAGTCCTAGCCAGAGCAATCAGACAAGAGAAAGCAATAAAGGACATCCAAATTGGTAAAGAGGAAGTCAAACTGTCGCTGTTTGCCGATGATATGGCCATATACGTAGAAAACCCTAAAGACTCATCCAAAAAGCACCTAGACCTGATAAATGAATTCAGTAAAGTTTCAGGATAGAAAATCAATGTACACAAATCAGTAGCTCTGTTATACACCAACAGCAACCAAGCTGAGAATCAAATCAATATCTCAACCCTTTTTACAACAGCTGCAAAAGCAAAAACAAAACAAAACAAAAAATCTTAGGAATATACCTAACCAAAGAAGTGAAAGATCTCTACATGGAAAATTACAAAACACTGCTTAAAGAAATCATAGATGACATAAACAAATGGAAACACATCCCATGCTCATGGATGGGTAGAATTAATGTTGTGAAAATGACCATACTGCCAAAAGCAATCTATAAATTCACTGAAATACCCATCAAAATACCATCATCATTCTTCACCAAACTAGAAAAACAATCCTAACATTCATATGGAACAAAAAAAAAAAAAAAAAA
>NW_016809641.1:19763-21821 GCF_001698545.2 Rhinopithecus bieti
AAAAAAAAAAAAAAAAAAAAAAAAAAAAAAAAAAAGATTTTCTAAGTGTTCGGTATGGAACTGTAGAGATATAGAGATATGGCTGAAAGCTTGGGACTGTGGCAGACCACAGACTGTGCCACTGATGGCTGCAACCTGGGGCTCTGGGCCAATCAGCTATTTCAGTTGGGACTAGAAGAGCAGAGAGAGAGAGAGAGAAAAAAAAAGCAGCACTAAACTATCTGAATAAAAATGAGAAAAAAGAAAACTTAGCCCATTGGCAGGTGTCAAAGCTACAAAAGGAAACAGTTTTCCAGCTGTTAGCTGAAAATTGTTATTCAGGAACATTAAGGAGTAAAGAACATTGGTTGAATGATGGGTCAGAAGAAGAGAAAGTCAATGACACACTGGAGAGGGGAATCAGTCAGCCTCTGTCCCTAGAACATAATCCATTTAGAATGTCCTTTGAACAAGTCAGTGCCACCAGGGAACTCTACCATGGAATGGGAAAAGCCAGTGGCCTTAGATATCGCACCCCTGGGGAGAAGTTGCCACCAACGAGAAGAAGATATACATGCTCATCAGGACTCGAGTGAACACATGGTGATTCCAACAGCATGAGAAGTTGCTTGAAACCCTGCCTACTACTGCAATGCTTATAGAGTACTGCTAGCAGAATGTGGAGTTACTGTGAATATGGGAGCTTAAATTCAAGGGATCAATTTCCCAGAACTGAATCCTTGCATCTCAGCTGGAAGGGAGCTTTCCTTATCTTCAGAGGATTATTTCTGGTGGCTGTGGATTTAGAGCCATTGAATACATCCTCATGACTTGCGCAGTACCTGATGGCACCAAGTCTAAAGGAGGAGGAGCATTTATGTAATACATGTCATTGATTTTAATATCTTTTGCAAGGATATTCTGGCAGATAGAAACAGCGTGTCTTGTTATAAAACAATCAATTTATAGTAAGAAATTTCCAATAGATGAAATACAGTATCTTGAGGTTTGGTCACTTTTTTGTTTTGCACAAAGGCACTAGCATAGTGCTGACTGTTTCTCCTTTGCAAAGGACTGCAAAGAGTATACTGGGTGTTGTATGAATAGTGTATCCTTGGAGGAGGAGAAGTAAATATGTTTGTGTTTTATTTTTGTGAGAGATTTTGTTTATGTGACATGAGTTACCTCTGGTTGTTAAACTAGCTTCCAATCCTGCCTCAATATTGGCAATATATCTGGAACCAAGGTGGCAAATTATGTGGAAATTGAAATATATTCATAAAGCCTAAATATTCTGTACATGTTAAAAAACACATAGCAGATCTAGACCTAGCTTTGAAGTTCCCAAATCAGTCTTTGAAATATGGACTACTTTACTCTCAGGTACGGCTGCTTTCTACGTGTCAGAGGCCTATAGCAAAGTTAAAATAAACTTTTCTTTTTTAAAGAGGCTGTATAAAATAGTGGTTGAGAGCATAGAGTCTAAAGCCAGATAGTCTGGATTCAAATCCCATCTTCTTTCTTTACTAGCTTGGGCACATTACTAAACCTTTCAATTCCTCAGTTTCTTCAACTGTAAAAGGAAGTTGAGAATATCAGTACATATCTCATAGGAGTATCATAAAAATTAAATGAATTAATATAGGGAAAGCATTTTAACTAAGCCAACCTACTAGCACAATATAACTGTTTCCTACTGCTATTACTACCACTATTATTAAATAATAATAGAGGGAAACGAATAAACTAGGGGGGAAATATTTCACCATATATGGGCATTTTCACATTATTCAGACTAATGTATTACCATCAAACTTACTGTTTTCTCTTTTACATTATATCAAAAGATCTTTATAATGTAAAAGGCCGTTGTCTATGTGTGCTAAACTTTTGGGCTCAGCTTTGAATACATGTCCACAAACAGAAAAGTATTTCTTACCTCATCTGGTACAATTATAGCAACATTCAATATGAACGTCTACACGTAAGATAAAGACTTAGGCTTAGTGAATAGGGTCCATCTTTTCTCTCTCTTTTTTACTTTAAGAAATGTATGGAATGAAAATGAATATTTAAATC
>NW_016809641.1:25394-31687 GCF_001698545.2 Rhinopithecus bieti
CCTTTGCTTTTGACTTATTCTTGATTTTGTACCCCAACTAGAATAAATGAGCTTCTAAATTTTTCTCAAGGCTTCAGCCATACCTTTCAAATTCCATACTTGTTAACAAATTTGAAAGTTTTTGCTTTCTATTTTCTTACCCAGAAAATGTTACAATGTTGTGGAAAAAGAGCACAGCATTTTAACCTAAGGACCTGGATTTTTTTCCAAGTCTGTCACAAACAAGTTTTTTGATTCTTCTGATATTCATTTTTTAAATTTATTGAATTCAGTTAATTCCATTTTCAGTTTAAAATGAGAAAATGCATTTAAAATGAAACTACAAAATTATCATCATAGTTATTCCAAACATATGTGATACTGCCTACATGTTTACACTATGCTAAGAATTTTATACAAATATATTAACCAAGTTCTCACAACAACCCTTCAAAGTAGGTACTCACTCAACACATTGTAGTTTCCTTAGAGAGGTGGTATTTCATAGTTATTAGGACTGAATTAGTGTATGTAAAGACAGATGCCACAAATGTTAAGGCCAAATCTGAATGACTAATACAATAAATGTTTCTTTCTTTCTCATACAACAATCAAATATGAATATTGAAGGGTAGTTTTTGACCTGGTGATGAATGAGGTCATATTTTTTAATCTCATGTCTCCACCGCAGGCTAGGACCTTGGGGATATTTACTTACAGCCAGCACACGAAAAAAGAAAGACTGGAGAAGGCACATTTACTTCTTAAACACTTTGACCTAGAAGAGACACAAAACACTTCAACTCACATGCCATTAGTGAGAACTAGTCACATGTACTGAGTTAGATACAGGGAATACTGGGAAATGTAGCCTATGGTCAGATAGTTACTTCTCAGTAATCAACTCTTCACTATGGAAGAGGAGTGTGGGTCTAATTTTAATACTTCCTTAGTGTATGACCTAGGACCTTAACTTATGTAAACTTTGGTTTCCTACTTTCTATGATAGATTTAATAACCCTATTTCACAAGCATTAAATTAACTTCAACTGTCAAGTTCAGGGCTCAAATGTAGTAAGCACTCAATAAACAGTAACTCATTAATTCATTGTCATCCTCTTAACAAGCTATCAAATATTCTGGTCTCTGTAAGACTGGGACTTCATTTGATTCTAGCAATTTCTTTCCCTACTCTAACCATAAACCTAATTAGGAGGACTTTGTATCCCAGGTGTTAGCCTTTCATGATGCTGAATGTCTGCCTGCTCACGTTCCCTGAATATCACTTTGCTCTTTGCCACTTAAAACTATGCTAAGATTATTTGCTGAAGCTTCCTTATTTTGTGTTTTGTTTATTTTATTTTTATCTTGGGCACCTGATGCCAACTGTACATTTTTTTTTCATTTATTCATTGGAAATTTTGCTTTTCTCATAAGTGGATATTACCTCTGTGGCTGAACTCAGGAATTTTTCTCTATACTCAGCCTCATCCAAATTGCAGGTTAATTTCAGGTCTTGATAAAATTGGACCATGGTGTTATATATGAACCATCAAAGTCCAGCTACTGAGCGCTGATCAACTAAACAGTCAAAATGAAGCCAGACAATATGTGTAAAGGAAATGGTGTGCATGGAAATATGATTTCTTTTGCATTCTTTGTTAGTGCATCTTCTTTGAGCATGAATGTGCATGTATATGTGTGTATAAGTTGTATAAGGGGTGTGTGGGGGGGTGGTATATGTGTCTGTGGAGTCTAGACAAAGGTGATGATGAGGAAGAAATTTATGCAATGTAAGCATCTTTTTCTCTAGGAGGTTCATAATGAGGAGAAGATATTGAGAAGGATTTCAGTGCAATTATTGAAGTGAATGTCATTTTTATTGACCCAGTGGTTTTTACTGGGATAAAGGCAAGATTTACACTTACCTCCCAGAGTCTGGAATGTTGTATGTGTTCATTAAACACAGTGTAATCACATGTCAAAATAGGAGTGTTAATTGAAACACATTATAAAATAATACATTGGACCAAAATACAAAATGTTCAATGTAATAGAGAAAAGAGTAGTTTTAGTCTTCTTAACCCTATCAGGAATATGAATTGGTGAGTGTGATTGTTGAAAGATTGGGAAGAACATTTTCTTCTCTGACAACTGCGTTTGGAGAACCCATTTGCTGGCAAAGTGACAGGGCAGAATGACACTTCCTAACTTCAAATAGAGTCATAGTAGCCTCACAGGGTTTTACCTGACAATATTTTTAGCAAGTTTATTCGGAGCGAAAAGTGTCATGAGTTCCTTCCTTTCAAAGGAGTATTACTTCCACATCCCACATCAAAACAAAGAGGTTTTAATTAGATGCCACAATGAGCTTAATCTGTGTCTCTTCAAATATGGACATCAGGAACTGGTTTTATTTGTTTGTTTATTTGGTAGCGATACATTCCCATTGCCAGTCTGCTTCTTTCCATGACATTTATTTTATTGACATATAATAATTGTAGGCTGGGCGTGGTGGCTCATGCCTATAATTCCAGCACTTTGGGAGGCCGAGGTGGGAAGATCACCTGAGGTCGGGAGTTGGAGACCAGCCTGACCAACATGGAGAAACCACGTCTCTACTAAAAATACAAAATTAGCCAGGCGTGGTGGCGCATGCCTGTAATCTCAGCTACTCAGGAGGCTGAGGCAGGAGAATTGCTTGAACCCAGGAGAGGGAGGTTGTGGTTAGCTGAGATCACGCTATTGCACTTCAGCCTGAGCAACAAGAGTGAAACTCCGTCTCAAAAAAAAATTGTACATAATTATGGGGTATAATATGATGTTCTGATACATGTATATATTGTGTAATGATCAAGTCATAATTAACATATCCATCACCTTAAACATTTATCATTACTTTGCTGTGAGAACTTCCCAAATCCTCTCTTCTATCTATTTGAAATATACAATGCACTAATTTTAGCAATAGTCACTAAATAGTGCAATTGAGTACCGGCACTTATTCCTCCTGTCTAACTGTAACATTGTACCCATTAACCAACCTCTCCTTATTCCTCTTCCTTCCTATTTTCCCCAGTTTTTGACAACCAATATTCTGCTCTCAACTTCTATGAGTTTAATTATTTTTAGATTCCTCATAGGAGTGAGATCATGCAGTATTTGTCTCTCTGTGCCTGGCTTGTTCCACTTAATATTCTTCTGTCTCATCCATGTTGTCACAGATGACAGGATTACGTCCTTTTTAATGACTGAATAGTATTTAATTGTGTATATATACCACATTTTCATGTTCTTTTTTCTTTTTTAAACAGAATCATAGTCATGTTTTGTTGTCCAAGCTGGTTTTGAACTCCTGGCTTAAAGCAATCCCTTCATTTTGGCCTCCGAGAGTTCTGGGATTACAGGTATGAGCTACTGAACCTGGCTGCCACATTTTCTTTATCCATTCATTCACTGATGAACACTTCGATTTCCTATCTTGTCTATTGTGAATAGTGCTGCAATAAATGGGAATGCAGATGTCTCTTCAACACACTAATTTCGTTTACTTTGGATATATACCGAGTCGTGGAATTGCTGGGTTATATGGTAGATTTATTTATCAGTTTGTTTTTGTTTGTTTTTAAGAGACAGGGCCTCACTCTGTTGTCCAGGCTGGAGTGCAGTGGCACAATTGTAGCTCACTGCAGCCTTGAACTCCTGGGTTTGAATCATCCTCCCACCTCAGCCTCCCAAGTAGCTACTACAGGTGCATGCCACAATGCCTGGCTACTTTTTATTTTATTTTTATTTTTTGGCAGAGACAGAGTCTTGCTATATTACCCAGGCTGGTCTCAAACTCCTGCCCTCAAGTGATCCTCCTGCCTCAGACTCCCAAAGTGCTGGGATTACAGGCATGAACCACCATGCCTGGTCTATTTTTAACATTTTGAGGAACCTCCATATTGTTTTTGCTAGTGGCTGTACAAATTTATATTCCCACTAACAGTGTATTAGAGTTTTCCTTTCTCCACATGCTTGCCAACACTTATTGGTTTTAATTTTTTTTGATCGTAGTCATTCTAACTGGGGTGAGGTGATACCTCATTGTGGTTTTGATTTACATTTATCTATGGTCAGTGATGTTCAGCATTTTTTCATATATCTGTTGGCAATTTGTATGTCTTTTTTGGAGAAATGTCTACTCAGATAGTTTGCCATTTAAAAAATAAGATTATTATTTTTTGCTATGGGATTGTTTGAGTTCCTTACAAATTCTAGATGTTAACCCCTTGTCTGATCTATAATTTGCAAATATTTTCTCCCATTCTGTAGGTTGTCTCTTCACTACGTTGTCTCCTTTGCTCTGCAGAAACTTTTTAGTTTGGTGCAATCCCATGTGTTTATTTGTGCATTTGTTTTCCATGCTTTTGAGGTCTTATCTAGAAATCCTTGTCCAGAGAGATGGTATGTAGCGTTTCCCCCATGTTTTTTCTAGCACTTTCATAGTTTTGGGTCTTACATTTAAGTCTCAAATACATTGTGAGTTGATTTTTATATATGATGAGAGATAGGGATCTAGTTTTATTGTTTTGCCTGTGGATAAACTGAAAACTTATATTTAATTCAAACAGCAAGAATTTTCTTGTCCGTGTAGCAATTGAATTGCACTCCAAGTGTTCCTTTGGGTAAAACTTATGTTACCATTTCCTGTATCCCAAATATGAACCATGAACAAGACAAAGTAAAATATGATTTTCTTAGACTTTTTTCAGTGAAACCTCTGGAAATGTCATTTAGGTCACAGAATAAATTACTTGGAAGTTTTTCTAGATGTCTAGGGGCTGGAGAGTAAAAGGACAACTCATCAACATAGAAATATCTGTGATTTTCAGCCGGGTGCAGTGGTTCAGGCCTGTAATCCCAGCACTTTGGGAGGCCAGGCAAGTGTATCACTTGAGGCCAGGAGTTCAAGACCAGCCTGGCCAACATGTTGAAACCCCATCTCTACTAAAAATACAAAACAAACAAAAAAAGGCTGGGCTTGGTGACACACTCTTGTAATCCCAGCTACTCAGGAGACTGAGGCATGAGAACCCAGGAGGTGGATGCTGTAGTGAGTTGAGATCGTGCCACTGCACTCCAGCCTCGGTGATAGAGCTAGACTCTGTCTCAAAAAAAAAAAAAAGGCTGTAATTATCCTTATATATGAGCAACTTTCCTACGATTAGAGGAATCAGGAGCGTGCCTATATCAGTTAACTATTTTCACAATAATATTGCATTAAAAATAATCAAGAGCTTATTCACATACAATAATAATTTTATAGTTCATGTATCTAGGTTTGTCAGCCAGATGTCTGTACTCATCTTGGTTTGGCTCATATGTAGGTTTAAGAATTGGTTGACTCTCAACTTTGTCTAGGATGCTTTTGGCTGAAATAACTGAGATGGCAGCAGCCCCTCATTTTCTAGCAAGCTAGCACAGGAATGTTCTCGTAATGGCAGAGGTGCAAAAGTGAAGACAAGCCCATTCACACAGCATCTTTAAACCTCCACTTACAGGCCAGGCGAGGGTGGCTCACGCCTGTAATCCCAACACTTTAGGAGGCTGAGGTGGGCGGATCACGAGGTCAGGAGTTCGAGAGCAGCCTGGCCAATATGGTGAAACTCCGTCTCTACTAAAAATACAAAACTTAGCCAGGGGTGGTGGTGCACGCCTGTAGTCCCAGCTACTCAGGAGGCTGAGGCAGAAGAATCGCTTGAATCTGGTAGGCAGAGATTGCGGTGAGCCAAGATTGCACCACTGCACTCCAGCCTGGCAACAGAGTGACACTCCGTCTCAAAACAACACAACAACAACAACAAAAACCTCCACATACATTATAATTGTTCACATTCCTGTGGCTCAAAGGAGTCATTCTGCTCAACCCAAAGTCAGAGTGGAGGGGCATTTTCAAGTTACAGGGCAAAGGGTATGGGTAAGGCAGGATTGAAGATTTGGTGCATTTTTGCAATGAGTTTATCATAGTTGCCATGGAAAAAGTCAGACTTAATTAAATATCAGATACAAAGAGTGCTGGATCTAGATCACTACGCCATTACTAAGCAAATAAGAACTTTCCTGTTCATTCTTCCTCTCTCTTTTCCCTATATTCAACTATGTTGTAATCACAGGTGATGATTGGTGAGGTAAAAGTCTAGGTGATAATAACGAAGTTGACTTCCATCTGAAGTGGGCCCAAGCTTAGGCGGCTGAGAAAACTGCGCTGTAGAGCAAAATGAGACTTTTTAAAAATCATTTTTGGGGATTGGTGTCTTAATTGCTGAACT
>NW_016809641.1:31962-42296 GCF_001698545.2 Rhinopithecus bieti
GGTTCAAATCTCAGCTCTGCCTCTGGATGACTTCAGCATGTTTTCATATGCTTCAATTTTCTCACCCAGGCAACTAAGATAATATTATCTCCACCCTGAAAGGGTTGTTGTAAGGTTCAATTGATTTAAAACATTTAAAGCATTTCAAACAGTGTCTGGTAAGCACAGTAAGCACTTGATAACTGCTACTAAAATTTACTATTTTTGATTAACTTTTCCACAAATAATGCTTCTATAGTTTTTGTTTTTTTTTTTTTTTTTTTTTTTTTTTTTTTTTTTTTTTTGGACGGAGTTTTGCTCTTGTTGCCCAGGCTGGTGTGCAATGGCGCGATCTCGGCTCACTGCAACCTCCGCCTCCCGGGTTCAAATAATTCTCCTGCCTCAGCTTCCTGAGTAGCTGGGATTACAGGTGCCCACCACCATGCCCAGCTAATTTTGTGTATTTTTAGTAGAGATGGGATTTCACTACTTTGACTAAGCTGGTCTCAAACTCCTGACCTCAGGCGATCCACCCGCCTTGGCCTCCCAAAGTGCTGGGATTACAGGCGTGAATCACCTTACCCAGACTGCAAACTTCTTTCATACCCCATAGCTTCCTACATGAGGTCAATCTCAACAAGGAAAAGAATGATTTAGATAAGATGAGTAAGCAGGGGTTAATGTCAAAAAATGGAGCGCAGATGCAAGGCATGCAATAGAAACAAATTTTGTTTTTAAATTTATTTTTATTTTTTATTGTGGTAAAATCCATATAACAAAATTTACCATTTTTTGTATAATTTATAGGGTGCAAATGTAATTTTGTTACATGGATAGATTGTGTAGGGGCAAAGTCAGGGCTTTTAGTGTATCAATCACCAGAATAATGCACATTATATCCATTAAGTAATTCTTCTCCATTCCTTGTCCATCCCCCCAAACTCTTCTGAATCTCTACCATCATTCCACACTCTACATCCATGTGTAGGTATTATTTAGCTCCAACTTATATGTGAGAACATGTAGTATTTGTCTTTTTGTGTCTGACTTGTTTCACTTAAGATAGTGACCTCCAGTTCCATACGTGTTGCTGCAAAAGACAGGATTCCATTATTATTGTTATTATTATTATTATTATTATTATTATTATTATTATTATTGTAGAGATAGAGTTTCACTCCGTCACCCAGGCTGGAGTGCAGTGGCACGATCTCAGCTCACTGCAACCTCCACCTCCCAGGTTCAAGCAATTCTCCTGCCTCAGCCTCCCAAATTCCATTCTTTTTAATGGCTGTATAGTGTTCTACTGTGTGTATATATACCGTATTTTCTTTATTCATACACTGATGGACAATCAGGTTGATTCCATATCTTTGTTATTGTGAATAATGCTGCAATAAACATACACGTGTAGGTGTCTTTTTTATGTAATTATTTATTTTGCTTTCACTAGGCACCCAGTAGTAGAATTGCTGGATCAAATAATTGCTCTATTTTTAATTATTTGAGAAACTTCCATGCTAATTTACCATCTTAAAATTTTAAGTGTATATTTCAGTGACATTAAGAACATTAACATTGTACAATCAATATAACCATTCATATCCAGCATCCTTTTCATCTTGGAAACTGAAACTCTGTACCCATTAAACTACAACTCCCAATTCCCACTTCCCCCAGACCCTGACGACCAACATTTTTCTGTCTCTTTGTATTTGACTACTCTAAATACCTCATATAAGTGGAATCGTACAGTGTTTGTCTTTTTGTGACTGGCTTATTGCACTCAGTATACTGTCCTCATTGTTCATCCATATAGTAGCATGTGTCAGAATTTCCTTCCTTTTTTAAGGTAGAATAATATTCTATTGTATAGATATACCACATTCTGTTTATCCAATCATCAATTGATGGACAATTGGGTTGTTTTACCTTTTGGCTATTGTGAATAATGCTACTATGAACATAGCTGTGAAGATAACAATATGAGTCCCTGCCTTCAATTGTTTGGGGTATATACTCAGAATTGAGACTGCTGGATCACATGGTAGTTCTATTATTCATTTTTTGAAATGAAGCCAACTTAGAAAGTAAAAACTGCTTATGGTGATGAAGTCTTAAATTACTTTTTGCACAAAAGTATAGTGGAAGATGCTTAATAGGTAGACATGAGGGAGATGAGGAGCCTCCTATACATGTTTGCCTTATGTTAAAAGAACAATTGAGAATGTATTTATTGACTTCAATCAGATATTCTCCCTCCTTTAACAATTATGAAATACTGCTTTGAGTAGTATCATATCATTGTCTATGTCAGTGCCACGCGTCAGAATCACCTAGAGGGTAATACCATTTCTCTATCTCTCCCTTGGAGTTTCTGATAAGCAGACCAGAGAGATGGTGGTGGTGGTGGTGGTACTAAGACTGCATTTATGGTAAGTTCTCAGGTAATTCTGATGCTCCTGGTCCAGGAATTAAGCTTTCACAACCACTGGCCTATGTATATTATATAGTAGTAGTAAATAATAATACAACAAATATGAATGTGGCTGTGTGTGATGCTAAACATTTCACACATTGTATGTGCATACGTACTACATTTAGAACATAAAAATATCTTCCTGTTGTAAGTGAAAAGAACCAGAAAGGTTATACTATGTGATATAAGGTATGTGTATATATTTCATCTTCTCTGTGTATGTGACGGATTGCTTGAGGAATGTTGCTGCAGTGTTTTTTATATCCCAAGAGATATATTTCAAGGATGTCTTTGCTCTAGCTTCACAGCTATTATAAACTGCTCTAAGATCTGCTTTAACCTATAAAATTCTTCACTTATTTCATTTCAATAAGAACAGCTCAGTAAAGCCTTTCTTGAGTAATTGCTGATATGTTAACATGTCTTTTCTTCCCTCAGAATCTGTTTATTGGTACCATTTTATAATCCTTTTCCCCCTGCTTTACTGAGGTATTGTTGACAAGTTAAAATTATATATATTTAAGTTGTAAAATGTGATGTTTCTTATATGTATATGCATTATACAATGATTGAATTCAGGCTGCTATAAATATAAGTCATGTAGTTTCACATTGTTTTCCAACTTTCAAATGACACATTTATAGCAAAATATTCCTGAAAGTCATTTGGGAAGTTCAATATACTTCATGCTCTTTAAAAAATACTTCCCATGTGGTCTTGTTCTCAAAGCCATCTGGGATATCAGAGGCATTTAATTAGGAATGCCTAATTGCAAGTATATAAAATATGGCCGGAGCAAATCACAACAAGAGCGTAGCTGAAGGGAAACGGATTTTCAGAAACGCTACCCTGAAATTTTAACCATGTCCAGCTGTGCTTTTCTTCCTTCATTTTATCTCTTCAACTCACCTTTGACTCTGGACCCTTGGGAAGTCCCAGCCCACCTTCTAGGCCTGAACATCCAGTGCTGCCTACCTCTCTCAAACTTCCTCCCTCCTTTCCTGTACCTCAATTCCTTTGTTACACCTTCCAAAAAACTCCCCTGTATTGGAGTTCATGAGATATTAAGGGGTCATCAAACAACCCTCTCCCTTGCCAACTCCCAAAGGACATTTTTATGTTTTAGTAAAGGCTTTATAGATGTTAATGGCCTTGGTATGAAATTGAGCGTCTCAGGTAGCTCAAGAGAAAAATACATTAATTTGAATGAGATATTTGGTTTTCCTTAAAATCACACCACATGGACAGTTGCTTCCTTGCCTTTACAGATGGATATTATTAAAGAGGAAGAAAGAAGCATCAAGGCAAGATACCCCATTGTGATGTTTTCTATCACAACTTATTTAAACTTATTGTTCTCATTTCTATCATTTCCATACTTGAAGCTTATAATGAAAATGAATATAAACATGTTTACTACTAGCCATATAATTATCTACATTAGATTATAATCAATTGAGGCTAGATATTCTCTTCATTTCTGTAAGTTCTGAATGAACAAAGGTCATGACTTTTCAACTCCCATACCACCTATCATAGCATTTTACATAGTAAGTATCATTAATAAAAAATAGTAATGCTAATAATGATACTAATAACTACCATAGCTATTGAAGAGAAAAACCACAAAATGAAATATAAATAACCAGAACAAGAGAGACAATTTAAAGTCAGGGTCCCCAAACCCTGGACCATGTACTAGTACTAGTCTGTGGTCTGTCAGGAACCTAGCCACACAGCAGGAGGTGAGTGGCAGGTAAGTGAAAGCATTATTGCCTGAGCTCCACCTCCTGTCAGATCAGCTGTGGCATTAGATTCTTATAGGAGCACGAAACCTATTGTGAACTGCGCATGCAAGGGATCTAGGTTGCATCCTTCTTATGAGAATCTAATGCCTGATGATCTGTCATTGTCTCCCATCTCCTCCAGATAGGACTGTCTATAGATGGGACCATGTAGTTGCAGGAAAACAAGCTCAGGACTCCCACTGATTCTACATTATGGTAAGTATGTAATAAAAATAGAAATAAAGTGCTCAATAAATTTAATGTGATTGAATCACCCAGGAACCATCCTCACCCCACAATGGAAAGATTGTCTTCCATGAATTCAGTCCCTGATGCCAAAAAGGTTGGGGGTCGCTGATTTAAAGGAAATAAATGTTTATTTCTAACAGAAAGAGTATCTTGAGAACAGCTAGGTGATTCCCAAGATTTAGCCTTAAGTCTTGCTGGAAGATCCTGTGCCTGAATTTCAGGGAGAAATGGATTTTGCAAAGGGGAAGTTGAAGAGTGCTGGTGATGTGTTTCTGTGAGATACTGACAAGGCACTTAGGCACTTCCGTAAATTTTGTAACAGAGGGGTGCTTAGTGATGAGCATAGATGGAATTTTTTTCAGAGTCCAAAGGGCAGCATCAGCCCATTGCAGTCTGGCATGACAAGACTGCAAGGAACCCATGCAAGGTGAGAAGAATAAGGAAGCCATAGCAGTGGCCTTTCCCCATGATATGAATTTCATGATCTCGATGACCAAAAACAGAAAGAGGTAAATACAAGGAAAAATACAAGATATCTTGATGTGTCGAACAAAACTTTCAGAAGCATCATTGAGATAACTTCTGTGGATATCAGAATGATTTGAGGAATGGTTGCCTCAAAATTGTGATGATTCTAAGTGAAAAAAAGTGATATATTTATTATATATATATTTATTTATTTTACTTTAAGTTCTGGGATACATGTGCAGAATGTGCAGGTTTGCTACATGGGTATACAAGTGCCATGGTAGTTTGCTGCACCTATCAACACGTCATCTAGGTTTTAAGCCCCGCATGCATTAGGTATTTGTCCTAATGCTCTCCCTCCCCTTGTTCCCCACCCACCGACAGGCCCTGGTGTGTGATGTTCCCCTCCCTGTGTCCATGTGTTCTCATTGCTCAACTCTCACTTATGAGTGAGAACATGCCATGTTTGGTTTCCTGTTCCTGTGATAGTTTGCTGAGAATGATGGCTTCCAGCTTCATCCATGTCCCTGCAAAGGACATGATCTCATTCTTTTTTATGGCTGCATAGTATTCCATGGTGTATATGTGCCACATTTTCTTTATCCAGTCTATCATTGATGGACATTTGGGTTGGTTCCAAGTCTTTGCTGTTGACACTATGATTTATTAAGTAGCAAATTAAGATATCAGCATGGTTTAAATACTTTATGTACATACAGTGATGTCCAATAATATGCATTTATTGAGCACTTGAAATATGGCTAGTGTGATTGAGGAACTGAATTCTTTTTTTTTTTTTCTTTTTTTTGAGACGGTGTCTCGCTCTGTCACCCAGGCTGGAGTGCAGTGGCCGGATCTCAGCTCACTGCAAGCTCCGCCTCCCGGGTTCACGCCTTTCTCCTGCCTCAGCCTCCGGAGCAGCTGGGACTACAGGCGCCCGCCACCTCGCCCGGCTAGATTTTTGTATTTTTTGGTAGAGACGGGGTTTCACCGTGTTAACCAAGATGGTCTCGATCTCCTGACCTCGTGATCCGCCCGTCTCGGCCTCCCAAAGTGCTGGGATTACAGGCTTGAGCCACCGCGCCCGGCCCTGAATTCTTAATTCTGTGAATGAGGAACTGAATTCTTAATTCTATTTAATTTTATGTAATTTATATTCAAATTTCAGTGACCGCTTATGGCTACTGACTACCATATCCAAAAAGCACATTAGAATCTCTGGAAATTCTAATCCTTCAGATACGCCATAGACTGGGTTTTTAATATCCTGTACTTTACAAATGTGGAGACAGTACAAAAGATTAGGTAACATGGTCAAGATCACACCTAGAATGTAGCTGCCTACAACATAAATTGAGGGGCTTTTGAAAAAATACATACTGTACTCTTCACAATATTACATTCTTATACAGATCTTTTGAATGACTAATAATGTGACTTCCCTCAGTTTATTTATTTATTTTTCAAGTGAAATGTTAATTTTAAACGGTTCCAAGACAAGAACTTAAGATTGGGCTTCTTCTAGCTCATTTTCTTTTCCTGAGAAAGCAAAAATTCTGTGCGAAATGATTCTAAACTGCCAGACGCCAGTAGCCAACAAATACATGAGAACTCCCACCACCAGACAGCACATGTCAGCCTGACTCTGCAGCGGGCCCTTCAGCTGTGAGCCTGCCATGGTCCCAGGCTTCATGAGCTTAGTGCATCCCAAAATGATGCCTCACCTCCCACGCACTTCACAGACAAAGCCCCAAACCAGGAAAGGATGTGCTCATTTCTCTCATCACGCATCTCCCTGAGCGTTCACAGCCATATGAGTGAGGTGGATTTGGCAGGCCGTGCCATGGCCTGGGGTTGAGGTGACAGCCCTGTGGCAGATTGAGAGACTACAAAGCAGACAGGAGTTGAGCCCACACTTCCATAACTTCAGAATACTTGTGCTTCTGTCCTAGGAATGGTGCATAGTTTAATGGTTTCAAATGTAGATGACTTCTCTCAGTTTAAAACTAAACTACACATATGCATATACATATCATGGACATGTATAGCTACCAAAATACATATGCTGGAATGCATCACTGGAATAGCCCCATGCTGGAAAGTACCCACAGGGCCAGCAAGTCAAATAGATAAGTAAACTGTGGTCTATTCACAAAATGGAATATTATGCAGCAATGAAATGAAGTATCTACAACCCTACGCAACAGTTTGAATAAACCTTAAGAAAAATATTATTGAGTTAAATAACCAAAAGCCAGAAAAGCACACGATGTAGGATCCCATTTGAATCAAATACGTAAACAGCACTAATCTATACAGTTAAAAGTCAAGGCAATTACTACTGAGGAAAGAAGTGGAGGATTGGTGAATGGTGAGTGGGGTAGTGGCTTGAAGGGAGCATGAGGGACACTTCTGGGATGTTATATTTCTCGTTCAGGTAGTGGTTATAATTTGTGAAAATTCTTTGAGTTGTATACTTATGATACTTATGATACAAAGCATTTTCGCTTTCTTTTATTTACACACTTATTTATTTTTAGAGAAAGGATCTTGCTCTGTTGCTGAGGCTGGATTGCAGTGACACAATCATTACTCATTGCAACCTTGAACTCCTGGGCTCAAGTGACCCTCCACCTCAGCTTCCTGAGTAGTAGCTGAGACTACAGGCATGCACCAGCATGCCTGCCTAATTTTTTTTCTTTTATTTATTAATTTATTTTTGTAGAGACAGAGTCTTGCTATGTGTCCCAGGCTGAGAGTGCTCTTCTATTGCCGCGTAACACATTACCACAAACACAATATAGATTTATCATCTCACAATTTCTATAGGAATAACTCCAGGCTTGGCATGAATGAATACTCTGCTAAGGGATTCACCAGGCTGACATCAAGGTGTCATCTGGGGACTGTAGCTGTCATCTACGGCTTGGAGTTCTCTTTCAAGCTCACTAGTTGCTGAGATTAATTTCCTTGTGGTTGTAAGACCAAGGTCTCCTGTTACCAGCTAGCGGTAGCTCATGAACTGCTGTTAGTATCTAGAGGCTGTCCTTAGTTCTTTGCCATGTGGTCTCCAGAGCAGTTTACTACATGTATATTTGTTTCCAGGCCAACTGGAGCATATTTCTTTGACTTCCTCTTCTATGACTAGCTGGAGAAAACTCTGGTTTCAAAGGGCCCATGTGATTTAGGTCAGGCCCACTCAGACAACCACCATACCTTAAGGTCAACTGACTTGAGATCTTCATTACATTTGCAAAATCTCTTTACAGCAGTATCTTAGATTAGTGTTTGAGTGAATACCTGGAAGAGGTATGCATATATTAGAGGCTGGGAACACTTTAGCACCATCTAAGAATTTGACCTACTGCATTTATCTTTTTCATGTATAGAATGTTGTTGAATAAAAAGTTAAAAAATAATCCTTAATGTAATCTGTGAAGTATCAGTAATAAGCTTCCCCATCTACATATTACTCTCCTTCAGTAGCACTGCTTTCTAGCAATAATTGGTATGAGAAAGGAAGTTCTGTGGATGCTGTTGGTAGCAGAAAATGGAAAATGGTATACCTAATATTTAGTTTGATTTTGTATTCTCTATCTTTTCCTTTGCCCAAATATTGACCGGAGGGAGCCAAAGCCTCCCAATTTACCACGCTTCAAAGTATTAATTCAAGTATCTTGTTCCAGAAAAATTATCCTTGAATGTACTGAATGTATGGCAATTGTCGTTGACCTTGATGGTCTTTGAAAATTTGTTTGTGTATCAGGGATAGTTTTATATATTAAAAAGAGATAGGACTGAGGTGGATATGGACCTCCATATTATATTAGGATGGAGGAGACTTATGACAAAGCATGTTCCCTTGACATCTCCAGGCCATGCAGAACCTGATAGATTGTGAAAGTCTGCCACCCTGTAGGTTACTCCAGGGAAGTAACATGTAAGTAAAGAAAATTTTACTTCCAAAAGAAGCCTTTACTGAGAGTGGTCAGAGAGACTTCACAAGAACAAGATAATGTCAAGCTTAAACCACCTTTATTTTATGACACTTCATTAGGCTAGAAAAGCAGGGAACTGCATATATCTGGACATCAGCAAAACATGTGACATTTTCTCCTATGATATTTATATGAAAGGCCGTAGACACATGCCCTGGAAATGAGTTCAATTAGGTAGAATTATATGTGGTTGATTGCACACAGAAAAAAAGGACCTGTCCTGCTTAATATTGTCAATCATTGTCATCAAGTTCTGGAAGGCATGATTATCAAAATTACAGGTGATACAAAAGTGGAAAGAATAAATTTCCTGTCTAACAGAATCTGGATCCAAAATGATGTCAATAGCCTTGAATGATGAGCCTGATGTAACAAGGAAAAGTTCAATAGGAAGTGTTTAAAGACCTTACATAGGTGTTCCCGAATTACAATGCCCATAGCTACTTAGTTGAAAATACCACATTAATCCGTGCATTTAATTTGTGCTAGGAGTAACACTGAACATTAGCTTATCTATTTTTTCTTTTCTAACCACACTGTTAGGTGGGTGCATTTTCCTTGATTATGCAATTGTGAGGTTCAGAAAAGTTAGCTCACTTTTAGAAAGCCACGGTTGGTGTATTTAATTAATCTGCTATTTCAGAAGTAAACATATAAAAAAATAGAGGAGCTTGTGGTTTAAGGATTACACTTTTAGAGTGGATTAGAATTTTAGACTTATTAAACTCAATGTATGAATGGCAAGATGAAGGCAAAAAACAGTTAATATGAAAGACTTAATTCCTTATAAATATAACTTCTAGAATTCCAATGATTAAAATCCTGCTCTGTCTTACCTGCTGAGACCTAGAGCACTGGGTTCAGATCCTTATATAATAGTTTCAAGAGAAGTTAGGCAAACTAGAGCTAATTCAAAATACAGCAATCACAGTTGTGAGAATGTTTTATATTATGTCAAAAGAGGAAAACAAAAATAATATTTATTTTTTATTTTGAAGAAAATATTTGTAAGGTTTTGTACATCTACAAATATAAGAAAGATTTTCAAGCAAAAATTCTAGCGAAAGACAAATCAGACTTGTAAAGGGAGGAACTAAGACACTGGGTAGAAATTATTGTGAGAATTTATTTCTGTACAAAAATTATTTAGTAATATTTACTGTATAATTTAATAGTATTTTACAACATTATAATTCTCATCTTATTTAGCATATTATAGTTACGAATTGTTTGATTAATAGTAAAAAATACGAACGAAGTCTACTTTCTCACCTGTAACACTGAACTTGAGCTCCTTGAAAATGTGAACTTTTCCTTATTAGAGTTACAGCCTAATTTTCCAGCTTGTGGCAATTGTTTTTTTTTTTTTTTTTT
>NW_016809641.1:44971-48316 GCF_001698545.2 Rhinopithecus bieti
TAGAGATAGATATATAGAGATGCTTCCATATTTTAATTTCTAAAATTTGCTTCCTTATGTTTTAAGTGTGTATCTTAGCCTCTCAATTATTATAAAGTAAATATGAAGACATAAGGATTTCTAGACTATCGTAATATAATGATAATTTAAGTTCATTAGTAGAATAAAATATGCAATCAGTATGCACCTAATATGTAGAGCAAAAATTATCAGTATTTCAAGGGGTGATAGACAATTACAAAATTGGACAAGGATTGTTTTCAAATGCTTGTCAAAAAATATAAATTTGTTTTGTTTTGTTTAACCTTTTGAAATTTTGTGGGTACATAGTAGGTGTATATATTTATGGGGTACGTGATACGTTTTGATACAGGCATGCGATGTGAAACAAGCGCAACATGGAAATAAAACAGATTTTTTAAGTATGAATTTAGAATAAGTTGAAACACAGTAAAATCAAGTTTATTAAGGATTATCTTATATCTAAAAAAGAAAGTATTTATTTTAATAACAAACACACAAAGAATATTGATAAAATTTGGTCATAATCGAGCTTATAAAATAAGGCTCACCAAATTCAAAGTTTGTATCACAGAGACTATATTCTGTAACAGAAGGGCAATTTAGCAATCAAAACAAAAGATTACTGAAAATCTTATATATTTTAGGAGTTTAAAATGGAGGTTTATGGGTTGGAGAAATCAAAAGGAAAATTAGTAAATTACTGGGAAATGAATTGTGACAAAACCATTGCACATAAAATTGTTTACCAGTACTTAGAAGAAAATCAAAACACAGGAAAGATTATTGAATGCTAATTATTTATGTATCCAATATATGAAGTAAAACAAAAATGAGATAAAGAACATCTGAAATGTATTAGAAATTGAGTAGGCACAGTTAAAGATTTAAAGAAAATAGATTTAAGAAAATATCATAAACAACTCTATGTCAATGTGTGAAAACAAAAATTTACAATTTCCACACATATATTTTCCACACATATATACAGAGACACACAGTTTATTTAATTATACTATCTAAAATATATAGCATACATAATTACAAGCCAACATGGAAAAATGAAAACATTTTTATAATTTTCTGTGCACTACAAGATTTTGAATATTTCTTCTGTTTTTAATATCATCAGTTCTTTAAAAAGTCCAAGTGACCCAGGGGGTTTAACATGAAGCTAATGCGTTATTTACTCACAATGGAATTCCTGTTATTCTTGTATCAATATTGGAATTACCACAACCATTTATCTGGTTATATTTACACATTTTCTTTGTTAATATGTTCTTTCTGGCTAGGTCTATNGACTGGAAAGTGAAAGGAGAAAGAAAAGATGTGAAGTAGCTTCACTTTATATAGTACCCAGTTAGGGATTTTTTATGACAACCCCTCTTCCAGCTCAGTTTTTTTTTCTCACACAGTTTTCTGAGAGATTTTAGAAGTTACTGTAGAATAACAGTAATATCACATGTCAGTATGCTCATTAAATTGAAGTAGTTGTGCTCTTTGTAGAATAATTGTAAGACAAACTTCATCTATTTGCATTTAGATTTTGTGCCATAGCTGCAAAGTATTGAGAACGAAAGATAATTCAGACAGTGCAGATATAATATTCCATTTCCTCTATGTTATTATGACTAGTAATCTATATTATCATTTATATGTTGGCTTGCATTACCAAGTTACTAGCAGTACACAAAACCAAAAGACCAAGATCAGAACAAAAAATATTTTAAAATATTGGCTTAATTAAGCAAAAAGTCTAAGAGGATTATAAAACAATAAAAATGGAAATCATACATATAATAACCTTTCAAATCAAAAGACATAGATAATATTAACAGTAACCTGTAATCTGTAGATGTTGATATACTGATGAAACCAAAATGAGATTAAATAGCGATTAATATAAAATCTATCAATAAATTCCAAAATATCATATATTAGACATTAGAGATGTCTTTAATTAAATTGACTTCCTTTTAAAAACGTGATGAGGATTCACCCATCTTAGTTACCAAGGGTTTTATTAGCCATATTCATAGGGGAGATAAGGTAGCTGAAACTGAGATCTATCTGTACGTCAATCCAGGATCCTCAAACATATGGAGAGAAAGTAGACTTAAAAAATCACTCAGCAGCAAAAGGAAACAAGGAAGCTCACCTGCCTCTGATTTCCTTCTGGATGGGATTTTAAAATCTGAGAAATCAAAAGCATAGGTCTGTCTCACACGTGTAGTAAGTTTAATTTTATTATTTCTCCAGACTCTAATAAATCCTAGTTTGAGAAATTCACGCAGAAAAAATGGTTCCTGGTTGCAAATTTCCACGTGACATCTGGGAAGAGCCAATACAGTACTACTCTTTCTACCATTCAAGAATAAGTACAGTGAAGACATTTTCAGACAGAAAGAGAAAAGGAGAGACATTCACTGAAAGAATTTCCAAATATACACTTCAACATGAAAATTAAACCACATAGAAAGACAGGTAAGTCAGAAGGATGGGTGAACAAAGACACAAAGACACTAATAAGCAAATAACATATAAGATCAACATAATGGACAATACTTTGTAATATGTAATATGAAATAAGAGACACTGAAGTTAATTTTTGAAGGTCATTGCATTGTTTCAGAGAAAGATAGTGACGCTATATTTACCATTTATTAAGTTAAATGAGGATGTTAAAAATGCATGTGCGGCCAGGAGCAGTGACTCACACCTGTAATCCCAGCATTTTGGGAGGCCGAAGTAGGTGAATCACCTGAGGTCAGGAGTTCGAGACCAGCCTGGCCAACATGGCGAAACCCTGTCTCTACTGAAAATACAAAAATTAGTCTGGCATGATGGCTCACACTTGTTGTCCCAGCTACTTGGGAGACCGAGGCAGGAGAATTGCTTAAGCCCAGGAGGCAGAGGCAGGAGAATTGCTTAAGCCCAGGAGGCAGAGGTTGCAGTGAGCCGAGATCAGGCCACTGCACTACAGCCTGGGTGACAGAGTAAGACTCTGAAAAAAAAAAAAAGCATGTGCATTCAGTGAAAGAACATAAAAAAAGGACAATAAATGAAGACAAAATAAACCCAGAAAATCAGAACAAGCAGAAAATGAATACTATGTGTTAAAATTATTTAATGTATCAGCAATTACTATAAATGCAAAAGGTCTGAAGTCTCTGAAAAATATGTAGACATGGGTATATCGATAGGGATATAGAAATATAGATATGCAGATACAGGTAATATAGATCTCTCTGACTCTCTCTGTATATAGAGATCTCTATATATCTATCTATAAATATAGATCTACTTTATATATATAAATAA
>NW_016809641.1:51853-60757 GCF_001698545.2 Rhinopithecus bieti
GACTTACAATCCTTTGGGTATATCCCCAGTAGTGGGATGGCTGGGTCAAATGGTATTTCTAGTTCTAGATCCTTGAGGAATGGCCACACTGTTTTCCACAATGGTTGAACTAGTTTACAGTACCACCAACAGTGTAAAAGTGTTCCTATTTCTCCACATCCTCTCCAGCACCTGTCGTTTCCTGATTTTTTAATGATTGCCATTCTAACTGGTGTGAGATGGTATCTCATTGTCTCATTGTGGTTTTGATTTGCATTTCTCTGATGGCGAGTGATGATGAGTATTTTTTCATGTGTCTCTTGACTGTATGAATGTCTTCTTTTGAGAAGTGTCTAGCATCTTGATATTCTTAACGCTTTGTTGTTGGTGGTGTTGGTGGTGGTTTTTTTTTTTTTTTTTTTTGGTTTGTTTGTTTGTTTTGAGACGGAGTCTCGCACTGTCACCTGGGCTGGAGTGCAATGGCGCGATCTCGGCTCACTGCAACCTCCGCCTCCCAGGTTCAAGCAATTCTCCTGCCTCAGCCTCCTGAGTAGCTGAGATTACAGGCACACATCACCACATCCGGCTATTTTTTTGTATTTTTAGTAGAGACGGGGTTTCACTATGTTGGCCAGACTGGTCTCAAACTCCTGACCTCGTGATCCTCTCGCCTTGGCCTCCCAAAGTGTTAGGATTACCGGCATGAGCCACCAAGCCCAGCGTCCTTGTGTTTTCGTTTTGCACTGGGCCCCACAAATTATGTAGCAAGTAATGACTGTGCCTCCTAGCTGCTTAGTCAAAAAATCTTGGAGTCATATCCAAACCATCAACATTTGCTCTTTCTTTACCATCAGAATATATTCACTTCTCATAAATTTCACAACTGCCATGCAAGTTTAAGCCATCATCATCAATCCAGTCTCCTAATCAGTCTTCCTTCCTGATTTCTTGGTTCTTTCTCCGGTGTCTCTTCTCAGCAGCGCAGTTAAAGTAATAAGGAGAAGTCAAGTAATGTCACTTTTCTTCTCAAATCCCTCCAATTACTTGTTGTTTCACTTGAATAAAGGCCCAAATCCTTACAACAGTGTATAAGGTTGTACATGATCTATCTTACTGACATATCTCTCTCCTCATCTCTTGACATTTTCTTCCTTGTTCACTCAACTTCATCAAAACTCATATATTTCCTGTTCCTGCAATCTCCCAGCTAAGGGCCCTGAAACTACATATTGTTTCCATTTCTCTGCTAAGATTCATTATTTGGTTATTTATATGTATATATTTTCTTTTAAATTCTTGAAAATATTTAACAGTTGCTTTAAAGTCCTTGTCTGAAAACTGCAACATCTGTGTCATATTAGGGATGGTTTATTGACTGTATTTTTCTCGAGTGTGCATCATGTTTTTCTATTCCTTTACAAGTCCAGTGGTTTTTTATTGAATATTAGATATGAATGGTTTGGGTAGAGACTAAATTCTGTTTCTCTGAAGAGTAATTTTCATTCTAGCAAGTAGATAACTTGGAGGGACTCAAGCTCCAAACTCTATCTCTCCTGTGGGCTGCAGAAGATGAAATGCCACTCACTTCTTTCAGTTTACATCTACTGAGATTTTACTGGGCCTCCTGAGATCTTTATTGTGCTTCAGAGATCAGCTAAGGTTTGGTAGATTTTATACACAGATACTGGGACTTGCTGCCTCTGCTGCTCCCTCACTTCCAGAATTACTAACATTCTGCTCTGCTGTCCCTAACTCTGTCCTCTCATACTTCAAGCCTTTTGGGCCGCAGTTTTTTATGTCCTTATACTTTATAAAGATCTTTAAAGTAGGGAAATTTATAAGGCCAAAAGATTACCTCACAAATTTCACCAAGCATAGTTACCTTCTTTCAAGGATAGTTTTTCCCCTAGTTTCTGCCTGTTTTTGTTCTTTCACTTATGCCTTCAAATGATGATGATGAAGAAGATTATTATTATTATTATTTTAAACCGCTTTATTGATGTACTACTGACATATAAAAGCTGTACATATTTAATGTCTACATCTTGATAACTTTAGGAATAAGTACACACCTGTGAAACTATCATCACCATCAAGGTCATAAACATATCCAGCACCTCCCAGCTTCCTCTCACTCCCTTTATTATTCCTACTGTGGATTTTTGTGGTAACATTTAACATAAGATCTATCCTCTTAGCAAATGTTAAGTATACAATACACTGTTGTTACATATAAACACTACGTTGTATAGTGGATTTCCAGAACTTGCCTATCTTACATAACTGAAACTTTAGCCCTTTAACCACTACGTCTCCATTTCTCTCTTCTCCAAGCCCCTGGAAACCACCATTTTACTCTCTTCTAAGAGTTTGACTATTTTAGATTCTACATATAAGTGAGATCACGCAGTACTATATTTGTCTTTCTGTGCCTGGCTTACTTCACTTAATATGATGTGCTCCAGGTCCAACCATGTTGTTGCAAATGGCAGGATTTCTTTCTTTTTAAAAGCTGAATAATATTCCATTGTATGTACTCACCACAATTTCTTTATCTGTTCATCCATCAATGGACATTTAGGTTGTTTCCATATCTTGGCTATTGTAAATAATGCTGTGATGAACATGGGAGCACACTTATCTCTTAGAGATTTTGATTTCAATTCCTTTGGATACACACCCAGAAGTGGGATTACTGAATCATATGGTCATTCTAGATTTAGAAATTATCATTTTGGGCCAGGCGCAGTGGCTGACGCCTGTAATCCCTGCACTTTGGGAGGCCGAGGTGGGTGAATCACCTGAGGTCAGAAGTTCACCACCAGCCTGGCCAACATGGTGAAACCCCATCTCTACTAAAAATACAAAACATTAGCCAGGCGTGGCGGTGCGTGCCTGTAGTCCCAGCTACTAGGGAGGCTGAGGTAGGAGAATTGCTTGAACCCAGGAGGTGAGGTTGCAGTGACCTGATATTGTACCACTGCACTCCAGCCTGGGCAACAGCACGAGACTCTGTCTAAATATATATATCTCATTATGTTTCTTATTTTGTCCAGATTTAATAACTTTTATCTAAGGAAGGTTACTCTGACCATGCTACTAAATTATTTATCCTCTCTGTGCCTCATTTTCTTCATCTGCAAGGTGCAGATAATAGAGTTAGTGCAAGGATTATGTATGTTCATGTATATATAATGGTGTGTGTGTATATATATATATATAAATATAAATATATATATCACGTCAACTTAGCTAAGCCTGAACTTTCTCAGAATTCCCTTTTCTTAATAGAGACATCTTTCATGGTAATTGGAAGGTGAAAGAGTACGCTTTTTATACTCAGAAGCCCGGTGCAAGACATCAGTTCCTGTTGCAGCTCACGAAGGTTTTCACTGATCTGCTGGCTCACCTAGTTAGTGTTTGGTAGCAGCTGGGCCAACAACTTTTCCAGCTTCTACTTGGTTTCCTTCTTAAGCTTCTATAGCTTCTGTGCTGGTGCTTATGTAGACCTGGAGAAAAGGACACAAGCTTGTCCTGCAAGGCATCCCATTGTTGAAGGAGGTTTGGAAGCAGTTAAAGACTAATGTGCATTGAAGCTTGTCCTCATTGGTTCCAGTTTGTCCTTGCTTTCTTTCATGTCACATCTGTCTTTTTTCACTGTCTGCACTGTTTACATTAGGATCAGCACCAGATGCAGAAATGACAGTCATCCATAATCCATTTAACCTGCACCCACAATTGCCCAAGGTCAAATTCCTATAACAAATTTCCAACCTTGTATCATTCCTAGAAGTTCTGCTTCTCTGATTGAACCCTGACTGACACAATATGCAAATTTCTTAAAAGAGCTCCAGGCACATACATTTTTGAACAAATATGTTCTTCATGAAAGTTTAATATACTACTAATAAAATACATAGATGAGATATTATTGAGGTATTTGGTTTTTGTTGAGTTTCTGGATCTACAGCCTATTAATTCATGATAAGATATGGTGATATTCTGCAGTTTGTAAGATGGTATTATCCTCCATTGAGGCAAATACTTATGGAAAACAGAAGAGAACCAATGAATACTTGTTGATCAATAAACTGCATAACTGATTCTTGCCTGTTCAAATAAAAACATTCTTGCTTCAGAAAAAAATGAAAATATCAAATGGAGTAAAAGAAAGGTTTGCCCTGACTTTTAAGGCAAAGAACAAAATTTTTCCTCTCTGAATTTACTTTTGAAATCAATAAGTCAAAACATCAAATTTTCAAGTAGTAAAATGAATGAAATCTACAAATCTGCTTAATGTGTACAGCAGATACAAATCTCAATGTATTACATGCAGAGTGTAAACAATATAACTTTTTTTATAACTCGAATCATTCATATTACAAATATGGAAGAAAGATGGCAAAATGTAATCTATTTTATCTTGTTTATGTTTTACATGGATAGATAAAATTTTATGTATTTATCATGTACAACATGACGTTTTGAACTGTATATATATAGTAGAATCTAGCTAATGTACATACATATTAACTCACATAGTTGTCAACGAATGAATGAATAAAGAAAATGTAGTATATATACACAATGGAATAGTATTCAGCCGTGCAAAAGGAAATTCTGTCATTTTTGACAATATGGATGTACCCAAAGGTCATTATGTTAAGCGAAACAAACCAGGTACAGTAAAACAAATACTACATTATCTCACTTACATGTGAACTCTAAAAAAGTTGATCTCACTGAATTAGAGAGTAGAATGGTACTTACCAGAGGTTGGTGTGGCTGGGAGAGAGTGGATTGGTGAGACGTTGGTCAAAGGATACAAAATTTGAGTTAGCTAGAAGGAATAAGTTCAAAATCTCTATTGTACAACATGGTGACTATAGTTAAAAATATGTTATATTCCTGAATATACTAACAGAGTGAATGTAAAAGTGTTCTCATCAGAATGCCATCTTAATTATTGATATCATATTTACTTTAAAATTTGTACTCTGTCCCTGCTTTTTCCTCTTTGTTTGCTGGTGAATTGCAACAAATTACCTAATCTACTAATGGGATTAAAAGGATTTGACTGGAAAATCGAAAACAACATGGTTAATAATTCTCAATATTATATTGTCAGACATTCTAGAAATAAATAAATCAATACTGCAGATGTTGTCTGTTGGTTGGGTTCCTTGAGAAGTGTAGTTGAGTTTATATCTCAAAATATTAGTTAGAGAGTATGCTTGGGTCCACACGTGGAAGAAAGAGTAAATAAGCAGGATTAGGCAGAAGTCAAAATGCTTGGCAGGCCAAAGGAAAAAAAAAAAAAAAAGCTTCAGCTGGCACCCACAGGGATCTCTGTAACTAAATTGTTATGTCAGAATCAGAATCATCTTGCTTTGGGCACCTTGAGTACCCAAAAGACTGATTTATCAATCAGTTATTGCACAACAATTTGTCTTTGCCCCTGAGTCAACAAATCCTTCATTTAAAGACGATACAGACTGTACGCCTATAGTGGATGGAGGTCACAGCATCCAGTAAAGGTGTTGAAAGAAAAGCTGCAATGAGTTTGTGAATCCGTTGTCCAAGAACAGCAATCCATGCATTAAAAAGTGATAATGTTAGAAAAAATCACCTTAACCAGATATCATTTTATCACCCTTAACATTGGGTTTGAAAGTGTCATTTTTGACAATATGGATGTACCCAAAGGTCATTATGTTAAGCGAAACAAACCAGGTACAGTAAAACAAATACTACATTATCTCACTTACATGTGAACTCTAAAAAAGTTGATCTCACTGAATTAGAGAGTAGAACGGCCCCACTGAGCCATAAGTCTCAGTTACTTCCTGTGCATAGTCCTGGCATTTAGAAGGAAGGTCACTATCAAGCCATCCTTGGGGAATACTGGCTTTATTTCATTACAAACACTTATTTATTTTATTCTGGATTTTACTTACTTCCCCACCCTCCACAGGCTAGAATTAAGTCAGCAGTTTTGGTTTTTGTTCTTTATCTGGATCTTCAGAATGTATTCATCTTATAACTGGAAGTTCGTACCCTTTTACTAGTATCTCCCGGTTTCCTCACCCCAGCCCCTGTTAACCATCATTCTACTTTATGTTACTATGAGTTTCACTTTTTCTAGATTCCACATGTAAGTGAGATCATGTAGTGTTTGTCTTTTTCTGTCTTAGTTCACTTAGCATAATGTCCTCCAGGTTATTCCATGTTGTTGCAAACGGCAATATTTCTTTCTAACGAAAACTTATTTAATGTATTGGATGTTGCTCAGGTTTTGGATTCAGACTGAACAAAGTATATTCAAATACTTTGTTTCTAAAGCAATTTTCGTTTTACTTCAAAAGTATCTTATTCTTAATATATTTGTTTCCAAACAGGCTATTAATGAACAATAATTGCCTGGAGGAGAATATTTGCCAATTAACTCAGGAATCACAGGGTATGTATCAGTGTGCTATAATGTCAGAAATCTGGGCTAATTTTGGAGAATGCAGTTTGAATTAGTAAAATAATAGTAATTTTGCTTCAATGAAGATCTTTTTAACACACTTTTGGAATTTTTTGGAACTGTGCCTTAGGATATTTGACAAGTTATACAAAATAGTCAGTCAACCATCTATATAGTCATCTTTCATTTTCTCTTTCTCTTTCTTTCTTTCTTCTTTCTCTTTCTTTCCTTCTTTCTTCTTTCTTTCTTCTTTTTTTTTTTTTTTCGGAGTGTCATTCTGTTGCCCAGGCTGGAGTGCAGTGGCGGGATCTCAGCTCACTGCAACCTCTGCTTCCCGGGTTCAAGAAATTCTCCTGCCTCAGCCTCTTAAGTAGCTGGAATTACAGGGGCAGCACCACCATTCCTGGCTAATTTTTGTATTTTAGTAGAGACGGGTTTCACCATGTTGGCTAGGCTGGTCTCAAACTCCTGACCTCAGGTGGTCTGCCCGCCTCAGCCTCCCCAAGTGTCGGCATTACAGCCGTGAGCCACCATGCCAGGACTCATCTTTCATTTTCTTCTACAAAGTAGCATTATCCAACTTGATTAGCTTTCTGTCCCAGTAATATGAAGAATTAATAATTATTGTTGAATTTGATTTCCTTCCTGATTTTGAAAGAGTAGCTTTATATAGTCATTTCTCTTTCCCAAACTTCATATTAAATAATTCTTGACCCTTTCATATTTTTTCCATGCATAACACATTGAATTATTTATTGAAGTTGATACCATTATAGATAAACAGACATATGTGTTTAAAGTACTTTAATTTCTTCTTTGGTAACTTTTATCTATAGTAACTCAAGCAAGGGTGAGGGTGAGCAACAAAGCAGTAGGGAAAGAGCTTAATTTAACGTATATGAGATTATAGGACATTACATAAAGTGAAATAAGCTAGGCACAGAAAGACGAATGCCACGTGATGTCACTTATATGTGGAGTCTAAAATAGCCCAACTCACAGAAACAGAGTCATAGTTACTAGAGGCTAGTGGGTAGGAGCCTTGGGGAGATGTTGGTCAAAGGGCACAAAATTTCAGTCAGATAAGAGAAATAAACTCAATAGATTGATTGCACATCATGGTGACTACAGTTAATAACAGTATATTATATAGTAGAAAATTGCTACAAAAGTAGATTTTAAGTGTTGTCATCACAAAAAAGGATAAATGATAAGCATGCGAGGTAATGCATATGTTCATTAGCAAAATTTAGCCATTCATGTATACACATCTCAAAACATCCTGTTGTACATAATAAATATACACAATTTTATTTTTCAGTTAAAATAAAGAAACAATATACGTGAGATTATCCATCATGACTTGGTTCTACAAGCTCAAAACAACTTGTACATACTTAGAATTGTGTGAGGCACTAAGACTTTTATACAAGTAGATGATGCATTTTATTTATACTCTATGTTATTCATTTTGGAGGGAAAGAATAAATATTTCAAGACCTATTCATAAGACTGAGCAAATCAGCATGACTGATAATGGGTCGGATGTGGATGGTGATGACTTACAAAAGATATGTGATGATGGGTCTTGAATATTAGGCTAAGAATTATATACATTCCCCCTAGGGATGAGGGGATACTGAATATCTTTTGGAAATGAAGTTTTGTTTTGCAAACTTTGAAGTTGTTGTGATACACTGGATAAATTGATAGAGACAAATTCTAGAAGAAGAAGACCCACAGAAGAAGCTAATGTCATATGCGAATTTGATGCCATACACAATATATAATATGGAACTTGTCTCTTCGTTATATATAATGATTTTATTTTAAAAAGTAATGGAGTAAAAGTAATAGTAACCAACTAGAGAAAAATTGTAAAAATGTGTCTGAAAGATTTGATAGCAATATAAAGAGTTAAAATTGAGGGTACAGTTTTTAAATAATTTATATTCACTACCATTATGAAATACAACCATAAGTCAAGAGATCATAATATTATTTTTAAAAAACATGAGAGTGGAGCTTTTATTTTCAAGGTCGTTTATCTAGCCAAATAGTTATTTAGTTTTTGAGAAGAGTTCAAAAGGCAAATAAATAACATTTTAAATTAGTTTTTAGCATAAAACATTCAGATGTGGAGGTTAATTTGTGTGGAATTTAAAAGAGAAAAAATATGGCTTCTACGCTACACAGTTTATGTAGGTCAGAGCACTCTTACTAAGAGGAAGATATTCCATTTGAAATGAAGAGGATTCTCCAGTTAGAGAAGTACCAGAGGATAAAAAGCAGAATTTGCTGGTTCTCTTTGATAATTTCTGTCCTAATGCTTAGCAGTTGGTTAGCAGACCATGTATAAAATCATGTGGTCCTTAGGCTGTGAATAGAAAAAAAATGAAAAAGTAAAGCTTTCTTAATATGCTTTCACATTAAAATTACTCTCTTAATATTCAGAG
>NW_016809641.1:60993-67032 GCF_001698545.2 Rhinopithecus bieti
TTTTTTTTTTTTTCACTAAAACCACTCCACTTTGGAATATCCTTGCATTAACTATACACATACATAGTGATCTGCTGAATGAAATAATCCAATGTTTAAGACAAGTGCAAAAGTGGGGATTAAGGTTGAAGGTAAGGAAGATTTTAACCAGTGCATATTTCTGTCACCTTGCCTAATTCAATCTCAGCTTACTCTTTATAATATTTCATGAGCTTTAAATAAACTGCTGCAGAACACTGAACGAGAACACCGTTTCTAAGACTCATGCAATGGCATATAGTGTAAGAAAATGAACATGAGGTAGTAAGACTGAAGTTCACAGCCCTACTCTGAATTTTGTTATCTGAGTGCCCTTGGGTAATTTTTATCACTTTCGTAAGAATGAATTTACTAAATCAGCTAAAAATGGTGCTTGGCACTTATAAAAAAAAATCTGACTAGACAGGCTTGAATACATAAGATTTGATATACTCATGTAATGCTAAGTACGGAAGTAGGAGTTTGATGTTGTGTGTTTAGCTGCTCAAGGATGGCAGGGCCAAGTCTGTGATATGCTCTTGATCTTTGTCTTGTAATTCTCAAATGGCTGTGATTGTTCTGTCTAGTTAGCAGCAAGAGGGAGAATGCTTAGAATCATGAAGCATTGTCCCGGAAGTCCCATGAACCTCTGCTTTTTCTTCTTGACCATCTCCACCGGCAAAAGGATAAAAAATGTGTGAAAACATTGCCTGGGATCCTGTTAATAGAGAAAAATAATAAATGAATAGAGAAATAAGATGTCTCTTATACAAATACCTCATAGTATTGTGGTAGTCATTAAGTGAGAAATGCAAGACTCTTGTTATTAATAGAAGAAGGTGATATTTATATATTTTAAGAGATGAACTAGAGCACGTTATTCTCTGTATCAGGAAAAATCTAAAATATTAAATAAAGTGGTGATTCAGTAAAGCTTTTCTCTCTGGGTAAAGTATGTTTAATTTTGAGTTGTGCCAGGGAGTATGGCAAACGTCAAGATGAACACTGTATATCACATAATTTTAGGTCATCTATTCTAATGTAACATTTCAGAGGAAAATTTTATACCCAAAAATAATGCTTTCCCTTCACTATATCCATCACCTACCCATTCCTAATCTAAATACATAGATAAATGGATGATAGATAGATAGATTCATATATACATATAATAGACTAATAGATTCATGTAGATATATGTGTAAGATATACATTTGAGCATATGAAGCATACTCATGCAAATTTCTGAGTAAAATTTCTATAAAAATATTACAAAGCTACATTAACATAGTTGTCTATAGTGTCTGTAAATACACATGATATACACATACTACATGTATATATATGAGTATATATGTACATATATAACTAGTTATAGTTCTTTTCTTTTCTTTTTGAGATGGAGTCTCACTCTGTCACCCAGCCTGAGGTGCAGTGGCACCATTTCAGCTCACTACAATCTCCACTTCCCGGGTTCAAGCAATTCTCCTGCCTCAGCCTCCCGAGTAGCTGGGATTACAGGCATGTGCCACCACGCCTGGCTAATTTTTGTATTTTTAGGAGAGACGGGGTTTCACCATGTTGGCCAGGCTGGTCTTGAACTCCTGACCTCAGGTGATCCACCAGCTTCAGCCTCCTGAAGTGCTGGGATTACAGGTGTGAGCCACCACGCCCGGCCTAGTTATAGTTCTATGTAATTATATTATGTAAATATGTTTTGCATTTGGTTGTGTTCTATGCTTTAGTAAATAATAATTAAAAAAATCATCCTAAGGGGAGCTAGTTATATAAAATCCTTTCCTGAAGTCCTACATGCCCAGGTTGTATCATAGGATGAATAAATGACACTGTACAATTGTGGAATTGTATGGTCCTCTTGTAAAGGCAAGTCATAAATTCTAGGTAATGTTACCACAAAAGGCTAGGACATGGAACCTTCCTTCAGCAACATCTGATGAAATACTTAAACATTAAAAACAAAACCTGACACACAATAAAATTCTTACAGGCAAATCAGGAGTTGGGTAGGGCATTAGGTAAAGGATTCCAAAAGCTGCAACCAGAAAAACAAGTGTCTGACTTGGGCAGCTCCTGAGTGCTGTCTCTTCTGAGAAACTGTGCTGGATGAATACTGAAGGTGAATAGGTGAAATGATGAAAATTGCTTAATCTGGAAAGAAACTGGATGAGGATAGAAGACAGACTGCGAAAGAGTCAAAATAAATTTCCATAAAGCTGAAGTCCAAATGTACCAGCACATTTTAAAATCTATATGGGGGAATTAAAAAGAACACACCATGCTTTGCAATTTCTTGCAATTTATGCTACCTTGGAAAAATGTTCTGAAACACAGGGTGTCATGCAATGTTAACAAGATAAACCTCTACATAGGTAAAGTAAACTCTGGTACAAGAAGTTTAAGAAAATAAAACAAACAAAATCATTTTATTTTAAATAAAATATGAATTTTGAAAGGAGACATTGAAGTATTAGAATATGAATTTCTGAAATAAGAATATAAATTTACAAACTTACAAGTTACCAAGTTTACCTTTACACAATAATTTCTGTAAAGATATGCTTCATATTGATTGTTCTCCACTTATCACCATAGATTTTTAAATGTCTCATTATCAACATCTAAGAGATGCCTACCTTTATTAAGCATCTACTAGTGTTAGGCACCCAGAGAACTAAATAAAGGACAACATTCCTGGATTCTAGAAACTTATATTTTGGTGAATGAGGTATAAGAGTAAACAAAGTAAGGTGGGGTATGCCAGAAAAGGGTGGGTTAGAAAAAGTCTTTTGGATAATCCATGAAGGTGGTGATATGAAAACTAAAATTTGAAGGGTGAGAATGAATTCACTGAACACACAAGTGAAACTAGAGGATTTCGGTCAAGGAAAACAATTTGAACAAAAACAGTTAATTGGAAGATAATATGTATTATTCAAGGAACTACACAAATGAGGAATAACAACAAATGCTTCCAGAAATACAGTCAGAGAAAAGATTTTAAGTTTTATGCCATATTAAGTAATAAATACTGTATAGGTAGTAAGGAGTCATGAATAAAAAGTAATAAGTGCGTTAATCATAGTTGTAGTCTTCAATGATTAATCTGACTGTTGTGTGGTAGGTGGAATGCAAAAGACAAGGTTGTAGGCGGAGTTCAGTTCTTACATGATAATGGAGGTAAGAAGTTATGAGTGTAAATATAGGAAGAGACACCAGAGATAGATAGAAGTAAATGCATTGGTAAGATAAAGAAAGATATTCTTACAGTTGTTGATTAACTGGATATGGTTCTTAAGATAAAAGTCCAGAATTATTCGGTGTTGTCAGGTGAAATAATTAGTATAAGAAGAAGAATTTGGGTTCAAGAAGATGACTTGTTTTAAGCAAATTGATTTTGGGACTTCCATGGCAATCTCAGATGTTCTCCAATAGCCTCATCTAAGAGAGAAATTGTAGCAGATATTATAAATTTAGAAATCATTGGTGTAAAGTTGAAAGATAAAGCTGTATTGTGGGTGAACCAGCCAAACAGTATATAGAATGATGAAAAAGTAGCCATAAAGCTAAAATCCTAGCAAAACCAATAGTTAGAGTAAACATAGAAGCAGTGTGCAGAGTTTATGAGGCATCAGTTGCTTTGAGATGAATTTACAAAAAACATTTTCCCCCAGGCAAATTTAAATGTCCATATGCATGACTAGTACTTTGGAATGAGCTGCTACTGTGTTCTGAAACCCAGCCCACTCCTAGTGCAACAGAGACGAACATGTGTGGGGTGGTGGTGATGATAACGATGTTCAACTCTCACATCTAGCTTAGTGAGAAGAGGTTAAATCACACTGAAAATAACACATCATTAATTCTGTACGATTCTGGAAATGCTTAACCTAACTTGATCACAAAGAAATGCAAGATAAACTCAAATTGTGGAATATCCTATAAACAAATGGCCTGCATTCTTCAAAAAAATCCATGCCATTAGGGACGAAGAACAGCTGAAGAAAAGTTACAGATCAAAAGAGACTGACAAGACATGAGAACTAAATGCTATATATGATCCTATACAAGATTCCAGCCTGGAGGGAAAAAAATGCTATAAAGGACACTTTTGGGACAATTGGTAGCATTGGAATATGAATGGTAAATTAAATAAAAGTTCTATAGCAATGTTAAATTTCCTGAACTTGATAGCTGTAGTTTGGTTGTGTAAAAGTCTATCTTTGTTCTTAGGAATGAGCAAAGTTTTAAGAGATAAATTGGCCTAATGTGTGCAACCTACACTCAAATGGTTCTGAAAATAAATTGTGTATGTGTGTGTGGAAAGAGACAGAAAGAAATAAAACAAATAGAAATAAAATCAAAAGAAAGAAATAAAACAAATGTGGCAAATTGCAAAATGTGTCATTAAAATTAAATTTAAAATTAATTAAACATTATAAAATGTGGCAAATTATAGAAGCAGACTTTAAGTGTCTACCTCTCTCACACACACACACACACACATATGGTGGCAACTATGAATGCTGATGAGTGTGTAATTAGTTTGACTGTGGTGATCATTATACAATATATATGTACACCAAATCATGACATCGTCCACCTAGAATCCATACATTTTATTTGTCAATTAAATACTTTTAAATAAAACATACATAAGCTTACATGAATGAATTAAAAATGGTTCAGGATTTGTTTATTGTAGTGAACATTCATCTTTCTTTTTGACCACACAGCAACTGAATTCCCATCTTGTGGTTGAGGCATAACCATGCATCTGAAGCAGTCTGCCTCTACTACAGAACAGAAATATAAATAACTGCGGCCTTACCTATAGCCGACAAGTGGGCAATTGTAGCTACATGCCTCCTCAATGCATTAGATGCATTGACTCTGTACTTGGATTAAGGGATGTCATTAAACTGTTAATCAAATAAATGGTCATACAGGCAATTCTTTAATTATCTCAAAAATGATTATATTTTCTGTGTATTAATTGTCCTCCTTTTTGTTTTCATATTCCATTCGCCATTAGGACAACAAAAAGGAGAACCTTGAAATGTTTCTACTTATTTATATATTTTTTTATACTTTAAGTTCTAGGGTACATGTGCACAACGTGCAGGTTTGTTACATATGTATACATGTGCCATGTTGGTGGGCTGCACCCATTAACTCGTCATTTACATTAGGTATTTCTCCTAATGCTATCCCTCCCCTCTCCCCCTACACCACAACAGGACCCAGTGTGTGATGTTCCCCTTCCTGTGTCCAAGTGTTCTCATTGTTCAATTCCCACCTATGAGTCAGAACATGTGGTGTTTGGTTTTCTGTTCTTGTGATAGTTTGCTGAGAATGATGGTTTACTTATTAAATTTAGTGGGTAGATGCTTAAAATAATGGTTAAAATAAGATATTTAGATCAATGATGTATTTGCCATCTCTATAATTTTCCTATCTCTTATTTCTATGGCTGACAGAGAAAAATTAACTCTCTCTCTCTCTCTCTCTCTCTCTCTCTATATATATATATATATATACACACACACACACATAAATTATCTGTGTATAAATCTAGTTTAGCTCAGAAATCACACTGATGATACAATTTGTCTCTAGATATTTATTATAGGAAATGTTTTATATATTCATTGGCCTTGATCCTTTAAAGTGCCAATTAGAGTTGATTGTGATAACATAGATCTTTTTCCTAATTTTAATTAAGTATACTCATATAGCAATTGACATCCTACTCATTCCAAAGTGTTGACATAAATATTCTGAATCATGACCTTGGACTTCTGAGAATGCTACTTATGTTGAGCAAATTAAACACAACTGTTTTGAGCACTTTAAGAATCAATCTCGATCATTACTTTGGGCAGGTTTACAGGAGAAACCAAACTCAAAATATTTAAAAACAAACAAGACAAACTATAACAAGGTCTAAAGAACTTGGAACATTTATAAAGGAACACCTTTTTTTTTTTTTTTTTTTTTTTT
>NW_016809641.1:67282-70812 GCF_001698545.2 Rhinopithecus bieti
TTTTTTTTTTTTTTTTTTTTTTTTTGAGACCAGTGGCAGCCTAGGAACCAGATTTGGCAAGGAGATAACAAGTAAATATTTCCTGAGCTTAACAAACAAATATGCTACTTAACGTTTTCCAAGCAATTAGTAAAATAGATGAGTAATTAATTTGTTGTAACTTTATGAAGTTGGATTACAGTGAAGAGGGGATATAGTTTTATATTTTGAAAAGGGTCTTAACTACACATAATTAAATTCTACCAGAGAAAGGCGGCCTCACGTAATGATACTGAACCTATGGATTTCTCTAGGAATTGTTTTGAAAACTGATTAGCAAACATGTCATTTGTTGAACTAGCTCAGGGGTCTAATTGTGGGATTAAGTCAATTATATTATGGGATGAGGATTTTTCCTATTTTAGAAGATGTCAATCTTTTTTCTGCCTATTCACACTTGTTTTATACTTTTTTCAAAATGCATGTTGCAAACCATATGCAATGAGTGACACTTTACAGCATGTGTTTTATGCCACAAAACAAACTCAGAAGTACTTGTAGGTATTAATGTGGCTGATAATGATAACATAAGGCTATAATTTAACATAGCTAGATTTTAAAATAAAAGTAAAACTAACTAACTAAATAAATACAGAAAGTGCCATACTGTTGCCTGGCTATTCTAGTCATTTTCTCCTCCATAGGGCAGTTCTAATTTGTTTTAATCTTATCCCAGTGAATGGTGTTCTTGATCTTCCCTGCTCCATTATTCAGATGTAATTGTGGTCTATTGGCCTGATTCTCCTTGCTTGCCTTTAGCTGCCAAAAAGCAATTATACCTGATCATCTGTGGTGGTTATTGCTGTTATTATCACTTGCCTGCCCAGGACCTGCCAAGATTTTCTCAAATACCATGACAATTTTGCTCAAGGAAAAAAAAATAATATAGGGTCATTTCATTCCCATATTTGCACCTCTACTGGGAAGCACAGCTGTGATGTTTGTTTTCTGTGACATTTTCTTTTGCTAATTTTCATACTAAACCTTGCAGGTGGAATGCAGTCAGTCAGAACTGGGTATTAAGCCCCTCAGTTTTTGCTTTGCATGGTTTCTATAGGGCCCTGTTTGTTGGCATACTGTCTTGCTAATCCAGATATTATTCATCAGAGTATGATTTATTCTTCTCTACTTCCAATCTAAAATCATACTTTTATAATGCAGGTTGCAAAATGTACAAATATAATTGGATTACGCTGTCAATTTCTTATTGACTCCTTCTTGTTTTTTCAAGTAGACTTGATGTTCAATACTTCCTCTACTTCCACTGATAGCCCTTGATTATTTACTCCATCAGTTTTAATGACTAGACTGGTCTTTCATCCTGCTTAGATGGAAGAAAAGTTTATTTTAAACTGAAGTATACTTGACAGTGATGCCAACAGTCCCAAATGATACCTAAAACAACATATGCACAGAATTGTTTTTGAAACTATTTTAAAAAATAGTTTTCTAAACTATTAAAAATGGTTTAAAACTGCAGTCACTTTTGTACCAACCTAGTAACCCAGTCTTTGTGGGAATAATCCGAATAACAGACTTTTCATACTTCCTTATCTTTTTGGATTGCTCACATGCATATTAGAAGTTGCTTTTGGATCCAGTTATTTTGGTTGTACATTACACTTACTTCTGGCATATAAGTTAAGCACATTATTTTATTTATTTACTTATGTATTTATTTACTGAAAAGGAGTTTCGCTCTTATTGCCCAGGCTGGAGTATAATGGCGCGATTTCGGCTCACCGCAACCTCCGCCTCCCAAGTTCCAGCGATTCTCCTGCCTTAGCCTTCCCGAGTAGCTGGGATAAAGGCATGCGCCACTATGCCCAGCTAATTTTGTATTTTTAGTAGAGATGGGGTTTCTCCATGTTGGTCAGACTGGTCTCGATCTCCTGACCTCAGGTGATCCGCCTGCCTCGGCCTCCCAAAGTGCTGGGATTATAGGTGTGAGCCACAGTGCCCGGCCAGCACATTATTCTTTCTTTATGAATGCTCTATTTAGCTAAGAATGCACTTAAAGAAGATAACTTTTGCTATTTAAAAGCACAGATTTAAGTTTGTCAATAAATCATGATAAATCATGCATACTTATAGTTGACCATGCTCAAAACCCTATTGTTTTGGAGAATATAAAATATAAAACCTAATACTTGCCTTCCAGGAACTTGCAGTCAATTTGTGGAGAAAGATTTATGTAGCTTTCACTGTAAGCAAATATAAAAGAACTAATGATTAAGGCAGGTTATGATAGCTGTCAGGGTCTATTTGGTCTTATCTCCATCACATATGGACTCTAGACCCACAGTAGTCTCTAGGTTTGCCCTGCCCCCAGGACAATGCTTGGTGATATAGTGGAGCTTTTCTTTGCACTGTCAATGTGGAGATTGGATTTCCTTCTCCATATTTGACCTAATTTGTGCCTGCCTCATAAACTATGGTGGTTTCTAATGTCTGTATCTTGACTTGACTTCATTTCCAATTGCTTCCTTCTTACTAGCTCAGCCTCTCCTTACTTCCAGTGAATCACATGGCCAGTACTGCAGCAGAGTTCCTGAGAATCCTTTGATAACTGTGAATACCAAATCAGAATTCCAGCTTAAGAACTCTACAGGAGTTAAAATAAGTGAAATATTACTCTGGATTAGGTTATCAGGGATCTTAGTCTGCCTAGAAATCAGAAAGCATAGAGAAAAAAGGAAAGCTTTCCAGGTGGATAAAATAATAAGCAAAGATGAAGATAAGAAAATGTTTAAGAGCAGAATGATGATATGAATTTGCTTAGATGAGAGGGATTGCAGAAACATAGATGAAATCCAAACCTAACTTGCAACTTGAAACCAAGTCCAGTTGAGCTCAACCTAGATAGATCAACCATAGCTGACAAGTAGATATGTGAAAAAATAAAATTAACACTAAGAAGATCTCTCAAAACCATACAGTTATGTGGAAACCCAAAAACCTGCTCCTGAATGACCTTTGGATAAACAATGAAATTAAGACAGAATCAAGAAATTCTTTGAAAGTAATGAAAACGAAGATACAACATAACAGAACTTCTGGGACAAAACTAAAGCAATGTTAAGAGGAAAGTTTATAGCACTAAATGCTCACATCAAAAAGTTATAAAAATCTCAAATTAACAACCTAACATCACACCTAGAGGAACTAGAGAAACAAGAGCAAATCAACCCTAAAGGTAGCAGAAGACAAGAAATAACGAAAATCATACCTGAACTGAATGAAATTGAGATACACACACACACGCACACACACACACACACAAAACAAACAAAAGATCAAGAAAACCAGAAGCTGTCTTTTTTCAAAGCGTAAATAAGATTGACAGACCACAAGCAAGACTAATAAAGAAAAGAAAAGAAAAGAAAAGAAAAGAAAAGAAAAGAGAGATAAGATTGAAATAAAATCAGAAACGACAAAAAGGACATTATCATCAACCCTACAGAAATACAAAAAAAAAAAAAAAAAATCCT
>NW_016809641.1:74590-77860 GCF_001698545.2 Rhinopithecus bieti
GGCTTTCAAAGCAAAAATGAATAGAAATTCAATATCAGTATACTAATTACCCCAAATCTGAATGACTGTCTGTACCTGGATAAGCCATCTTGAAGGCTAGCTGAACCTGTGAGACATTGTAGTTTCTTGTAGACACAGCATGACAAAAAGGGCTAAGCATAGCTGTGTTCATTATGGTCTGTGAATAATCATTTGATTCTGTCAAACATAAATGATTAAATCATAGATTGGCTTAAAACAGTGATATTTAGAGTAAAACTCTCTAAAGTACGACTTTTTATATAAAGGCCCTGTTGATTTGTTGCATTCTAGTGGTAAATCACATAGAATACTTTACAAAGTATCTCTCTTTCCTCATGTGAAAAGTCATGCATCTTGAATTATTTTCTTGGTTTGTTTTTTGGTTTTCCATGGCGGTTTCATATCTAACAATATACTTAAAAGAGGCTGAATACATTTACCACAATTGTGTTATTGCAATATCATTTAATAATTTATAATTTTTTTCTTAAGCTTTCTGATATGTGTTCCAAAAAGGAGCAAATAAATGTTTATAAAACTTATTATGCTCTTACTTATTCTTCATTGTATTCTGACCTTGATCCACTTTAATGACATACAGGTATTAATAAAGCATGTAAAAAATCTAACTCGGGTTTCATTTAAATTGCTTACATATAGTGATACAAAATCAAAAGTGTACCTGTTTTGGATTCAATAATAATTTACTAATGAAAACTGTTGTTTAAGTAATTGTGTGCTGAGTCTCCAAAATTAAGAACATGCTTATTGGCCAGGTGTGGTGACTCACACCTGTAATCCCAGCACTTTGGGAGGCCGAGACAGGCGGATCACGAGGTCAGGAGATCAAGACCATCCTGGCCAACATGATGAAACCCCGTCCTACTAAAAAAACTACAAAAATTAGCTGGGCATGGTGGTCCACACCTGTGGTCCCAGCTACTTGGGAGGCTGAGGCAGGAGAATCGCTTGAACCTGGGAAGTGGAGGTTGTAGTGAGCCGAGATATTGTGCCATGGAACTCCAGCCTGGCAACAGAGTGAGACTCCATAAAAAAAAAAAAAAAAAGAACACGCCTATTGTTTTCTTAATTAATAAAGGGAAAAGTAATCTGAAATTATTCATCTGCTTAGTCCAGAACTCCTAATGGTCTCAGTAGCATTTCCCCTCCTGCTCCTCCTTTCCACTACTTCAACAGCTGGAGTAAAGAATAGTCCTCAGTCGCTTAGTGTTCGGAAGGCTCTTCCATACCTCCACATGTGGTTGTGTCCTAGTGCATCTGGAATATTACAGCAAAATGTCAAAAACTGGGTGGCTCATAAACAATGGAAATTTATTTCTCACAGCTCTGGATGTTGGGACCTTCAAGATCAAGGCCCTGGCATATTTAGTATCTGGCAAAGGCCTGCTCTTCACAGACAGCGATGTATTGCTGCATCCTCACATGGTAGAAAGGGCAAGACAGCCCCCTGGGTCCTCTTTTTAAGGGCACCAATTCCATTCATGAGGGTTGTCTCTGCCCTCATACTCCAATCACCCCCTGAAAAGCTTCAGCTTCTAATATCATCACCTTGAGGGTTAGAATAGTGACATATAAATTTTGTGGGAACAAAAACATTCAGATCTAGAAGACTGCAAGAGAAAAGACAGGCCCCAGAGACTAGTGTTCTTCATAACAGTGATATCCCTCCTTCCTTTGCCCCCAACAATCACAACCTCACCATCTCAAGATTACCCTGTCTCCCTCATGTAACTTGCTGCAGTCCTTCCCATGACTATAACAAACAGCTCTATCCTATCAGCATTACCAGTCCCAAAATAGTCATCATTATTCTTTTGCTCTTACCTCCCTTCATATTGTACCCCAACAAATCCTATTTGTTCTACTTTCAGAGTAGCTACCAAATTCAACCTCTCCTAGCCATCTGGACAGATACCAAGTTATTATCATTTCTGGTCTAGGTTACCACAATCTTGGCCAGAATTATTACAATATTATTTTAGTTAGCCTAATTTTTCAGCCCCTTGACCCCTAATGTGCATTCTTAGTACAGTGTCTCAGGTGTTTAATACATGCTTGAAGATATCATACTTCTATTTAGAACATGATTGTGGCTCCCCTTCTTTCTTCATTCTAAAAGTCAACATAATTACTATAGCCTACATAGTCCAAATCCCTGCTGTCTCTCTGATCTGAGTATTTCACATTACGTGGGATTGGAATAAATATGTTCTATGTTGCTTTAAGTTGCATTAAAAGCATTAAACCCAAGAGAAAAAAAAAAAAAAGCATCATGGTTACGTAAATCACATTCACCAAAGAGTTGTTTTACATCTGCCAAACTTCCCGCTGTTGGCCACACATATTCTTTTGATGACAGTGAGGCTGAAATTTCAGTAAACAAAGGTTCTAGTCAGGGAGCCTACTTCATTCACTATTTCCAATTGAATATGGAGAACGATTCCTCATTTCACCTGCCCTCATTCAAGCACTCTGTATGAAAACTGGAAGCTTCAGTGATCTCAAATTTTGTGATCTCCAGTGTCATTTTTTTTTAACTTGGTGACTGAGAGTCTTCAAAACCTAGACCCAAGGTCTCTATCAAGCACAACAAAAGGTAAAGCTACTCCTGATTTTATCAATGGACATGAATATATCAATAACATAGAAGGCAATATTCTTAACGTAAAAAGACACGATTTTAATCAGGTGAAGTGCAAACTTAACTTGCTCTTCCTCAGAACAGTTCTTGATGGTGTCTTTCAGGAAAGGACCTAGTGATTGGCAATAATAAAATATGGCGGCCGAAAGAACCAGACAACCTGGATTTGAATCCTGGCTCTGCTACTCTGTGCCTCCATTAATTTGTGAGTATACTAGTAGTCATCTCTCAAGGTGAATTTACCATGAAGAGAATGGAACTTAAACTTCAGGGCTCTGCCTATGTGTGAGGTCCTAAATAATCAAGGAAGCAAGTCAGGGCTAACTGAATGCATTATATAAAAGTCATTTCTGGAAAATTAACTAAAATTTCCCAAAACAAAAGGACTAGTTCCAATGCTCCTTTAATTTGCCATGGCATCTTTTCTGATTCAAATAAATGTTTACTTTCCTTTTTTTTTAAATTATACTTTAAGTTCTAGGGTGCATGTGCACAATGTGCAGGTTTGTTACATATGTATACATGTGCCATGTTGGTGTGCTGCACCCGTTAACTCGTTGTTTACATTAGGTGTATCTCCTAAAGCT
>NW_016809641.1:80748-85684 GCF_001698545.2 Rhinopithecus bieti
AAAGCTTATCCACCATGATCAAGTGGGCTTCATCCCTGGGATGCAAGGCTGGTTCAACATACACAAATCAATAAACGTAATCCATCATATAAACAGAACCAAAGACAAAAACCACATGATTATCTCAATAGATGCAGAAAAGGCCTTTGACAAAATTCAACAGCCCTTCATGCTAAAAATGCTCAATAAATTCGGTATTGATGGAACGTATCTGAAAATAATAAGAGCTATTTATGACAAACCCACAGCCAATATCATGCTGAATGGGCAAAAATTGGAAGCATTCCCTTTGAAAACTGGCACAAGACAGGGATGCCTTCTCTCACCACTCCTATTCAACATAATATTTACTTTCAAAACAAAATCACAATGAGATACCATCTCATACCAGTCAGAGTGGCTATTATTAAAAAGACAAAACAAAAAAAACAGATGCTGGCAAGGTTGCAGAGAAAAGAGAACTCTTATACACTGTTGATGGGAATGTAAATTAGTTCAGCCCCTTTGAAAAGCATTTTGGAGATTTTTCAAAGAACTAAAAATAAAATTATCATTTGATATAGCAGTCTTATTACTGAGCATATCTCCACAGGAAAATAAATTGAAAAGACCCAAGAGACCAAAGATCACATATACCAAGATCACAAGACCAAAAAGACACGTATACTCACATGTGTATGACAGTACTACTTAACAATAGCAAAGTAATGGAATCAACCTAAGTGTCCATCAATGGTGGACTGGATAAAGAAAATGTGGCATATATCACCATTAACTACTACCCAGCCATAAAAAACAGTAAGAGTATGTCCTATTTAGCAGCATAGATGCAACTGGAGCCCATTATCCTAAGTGAATTACCACATGAACGGAAAACCAAATACTGTATGTTCTCACTTATAAATGGAGGTAAACACTGGGTATGTATGGACATAAATATGGGAACAGTAGACCCTGGGACTCTGAAAGAGAAAAGAAAAGGAGGGTGAAAAGGGCTGAAAAATTACCTATCGGGTACTATGTTCACTATCTAAGTGGTGGGTTCAGTTGAAGCCCAATCCTCAGCATCATGTAATATATCCATGTAAAAAACCTGCATGTGAAGCCCCTGAATCTAAAATAAAAAAGAAACAAACAAATAAATACTTGCTTTCATACCAGTTTTTGTGTTGATAATTTTATACTGTTTTTAATGAAGAATACCTTACATTAGCCTTAGGTCCCAGAAAATCTGGACTTTCCCCTACGTACCACTTAGGGTTTCTGTAGAGATTAAAGGATATAATCTGTTTTAGATACTTAGGACAGTGCCTGGCACACAGGTAGACACCAGGAAATGTTAGCTATTATTATAAACACATTGCTCAAGAATGATCATAATATTGATTAGCCAATTAACTTTGCCACAGGGAAACATGTTTTCATGACAATGTCCAGGGAACTCAAGCTTCATGCCTGAAGTTCTCTCAAAATAAGGAGTATCAGTTGAAGTTTGCTGCTATGGGTCACCAAATACCCATTAGTTAAATGAGCATGCTCAAGTGACAAAATCAAATGACTACATCCTAAAAATATCCTGGGCTCTTTTTTATTTCTGTTAGTATGGGTTTAAATCTAAAAAATATTATTTAATATGATATTTTTCTTAATTGATTATTTCTTCCCCTCCAGTACCCTCCATTACCTGTGCTCTGGGCTTTTGGAACCCCTGTTGTATATATTTTGGAGAAATTATTCTTTCCTATTAACTTCCACCTAATATTTCATGTTTAGTCTTATAATCTGCCTAATTTACTCAGTTTTATCTCCTAGAAAACAGATTCAGTCTTTATCACTACCTGGCTATAATCTACTTTGTGCCTAAAATTGTTATTTTTTTAGTACTATAAATAATATATATTAATTTGCTGCAATTCCTTTCCCCCTGGTTTTTAAAATAACAGTTTCTTTTATTTACAATTACTATATAAATTCAAATCATTTGATATCAGATAATTTCATTATTTTATCTATATTTTCTTTGATTTCCTATGTATCATCGCATGTGCATGCATGCACATGTGTATGGTACAATTTTTATTTTCATTCTTTTTTATGACATTGTTTTTCCATTATTTTACTGTGGGCTATTTTTCTGTTTCATATGCATGAATGGAGGAATAGGTTAATTAATTAAGACACCTAATATTAGACTTCTCTGCAGTTATCAAGAATTGTTTCCCCAATTTTTTTAACTTGGGCTATTGCCATGAGTGTCTAGAGAGAACTTTATTCTTAGAATGGACATATGAATGTATTTCACCCATGGCTAAAAGGTTATTTCCATGATTCTACATTCCTACATTTTTCTATCATAATATAGTCTTGTGAAAACACTAGACACACATTAAATTCTGCTCTGCTTCTCTCCCATGCCCGAATATCATGAGTAGGATCTCGTCTTTGAATGACTATACACATTCTTCAAGTACTAAGGCCTTGGGTCAAGAACATTCCCCTGTAGCCATCTGCTCAGGAAAGAAGGTGGGGATGGTGTCATAGGACTTCAGAATGCTAATCCTTAATGAAGTGCTGTGATGAGTAACAGTAGTAGGCAATCTCAAAAACAGCCTCCAGTGAACCATGTCTCCAAAGTCTATGTATCCAAAGCCTTTTGTATCCCCCTTCCACAAAGAAATTGAGCTGGCTTTGTGACTTATTTTATCCAATGGAATGCAATAAAGGGATGTTGTACCAGTTTCAGATTTAAACTTTAAGAAGGCCTGGCAGCACTATGCTTTTGTGTTCTTGGAAATGCTGAGCTGCCATATAAAAAATCTGACTGCCCTATTGGAGAGATATTGTGTAGAGACCATATGGAGAAACCCGCCTCTACAAGGAGGAGAGGCCCTGACACTACATAGAAAGAGAGAGAGGTCCAATCATTTCAGCTCTTTAGCTATGCCCATTAATATGCCAGGCATACAAATGAGGCATCTTGTATAATCTAGCCTAGCGGAGCCTCCAGATGATTGCAACCCAACCAGGAATCACATGCAACAGACAAACTACCCAGCTGAACAAGTGAGATTATAGAATCATCAAAACAAAACAAACCAAAACAATGATAATAACAAAACAGTTGTTGTAAGTGACTAAGATTTTGAATGGTATTTACTTTTTAAATAGCAATGTACTTTTATTTTGAAGAGTCCCAAAAGTGTCTTGAGAAGATCTTGCATTATCAACTGAGTTTCTTTTGTCAGTTATTTAGTGAGTTAGTTTTTTCCAACTTTTATTTTAAGTTCAGGGGTACATGTGCAGGACGTGCAGGTTTGTTACATAGGTAAATGTGTGTCATGGTGGTTTGTTGCAAAGATCATCCCATCACCTAGGTATTAAGCCCAGAATCCATTAGCTGTTCTTCCTGATGCTCTCCCTCCTCCCACCCCCAACCCTCCAAACAGGCCCCAGTGTGTGTTGTTCCCCTCTATGGGTCCATGTGTTCTCATCATTCAGCTCCCACTTATCAGTGAGAACATGCAGCATTTGGTCTTCTGTTCCTAAGTTAGTTTGTTGAGGATAATGGCTTCCAGCTCCATCCATGTCCCTCCAAAGGACATGATCTTGTTCCTTTCTATGGCTGCATCATATTCCATGGTGCATATGTACCACATTTTCTTTATCCAGTCTAAAATTGAGGGCCATTTAGGTGGATTTGATGTCTTTGTTATTGTGAACACTGCTGCAATGAACATATGATGATTTATATTCCTTTGGGAAGTATCACCCTTTGTATATTTTTACAAGTATTTTTATCCTACTTAGAAGTAGGCATATTATTCATTTGTGTGCATGAATGAATAGAAGTGCTGAAGGTGACAAAAAGGATATTGCTCACATCAAGCAATTTCATTGTGCCTCATCCCACTCTCACCCTAGATGGCAACCTAGAAGCCATGTGTTCAGGTGGCATAGTTTCAGGAGGGAAGAAAACTACCTGCCTACTTTAACCACAAAAGAATGCATAAATGAGAAATAAACTCTCATTTGGTTAAGCCACAGCATAACTTTGCATTAACCTCAACAATACAGGTATTCACATGGCCAACAGGAAAACTCATAATGTTACTCTACTAAATTATGGAAATCAACTTACCTAATTGTAATTCCCATCGAAGGCAACATTGCCCTGCCATTTGCCTTTAGACTTTCTTGAGAAGTTTTAGTTTTTCTCCCAGATTCCTGGGGACATGTCAGGTTTGTCTAAGAACTCTTTAGTGCTTTGCTCCAGCAGGGGTTAACAGGGAGCCTACCAAAGTAAGAATCCAGCAGGGATGAATCAAAATTTCCATGGGTAGGTCTCTTGGAGACCATTAGATTTGTTTGGATTGAGGGATGGAGGGAAATGTCATAGCCTTCTCTACTCCTATGAAATTCTACCTACAAACAAATCTACTTAAGGAATTTTCAGCTTACTTTCATATATGGTAGACATGAATGGCATTCATGAAACCAACTTGGTTACTGTTTTTTCTGCAGTGACATGTCTAGAATATTCCTTTAGAATATTTGAGCTCTTGCCCTCCATTAATGTCAGCTTTGGCTCTCACTCAGAAATATAAGGAACATTTTCAGCATTCTGCTACAAGTAATTGAGTAGGCAGTCAAACAGGATTTATTTTCTTAGCATTTTTATTATATAACCCCAATTTTAGAGCAGATACAATATATTCTAAAGTATCTTTTCATTTTTTTCTTTCTTATTTTATTTCTAATTCTCTTTTCTTTTCTCCCCAAACTCAAACTGATATATGGGCAGTAGTTAACTAGTTTGGGGTATGCTGTAATGGGAACAAGTCCAGCTCTATTTCCCACATGTCAAACCCTGGTCGTTACTCAGCGACTGCTAAGAAACCACTTTCGAGATCTGTACAAAAGAAAATCAGTTACAGAT
>NW_016809641.1:89258-91246 GCF_001698545.2 Rhinopithecus bieti
AAAAAAAAAAAAAAAAAAAAATATTAGGCGAAGACTTCCACAGAGTGTTTTTTGGCCACTCAGCCAAGTCTCACCTCAGAACTCGTCCCATTGAGGCTGTCCCTTGCTCATATGGATAGTCAAATACAGAGTTTTCTGCCTCTCTCCTAGCATCATAAAAGCAGATCCCTTCCCATGGAGTCTCCTTCAGTTTGGGCAATGCATCATGCTATTTATGCAACGTGTCTCTGAATCCCCCCATCTCTTCTCTTCACTGAATGCTCACTCACACTTCAGATCTCCACATCAAAGTCTCTTCCACCAGAAAGACTTTGATCACTTTCCCAATCTATGTAAAGCATTTTTCTTCTGCCTTCTTTCCCTAGTATCTCTGACGCCTGTCATAGCACATATCATACTTGAATTTTTGGTTTAATTTTATGTGCTGCTTTGTGGACTGTAAGGTCATTGGGACAGTGTCTACTGTTGTTACCAGTGAATCCTAAGCACTTAGCTTGTAATATTATATATACCTTACTTGTGGAATTGTTAGTGGTGATGAATCCATATGGTGTGCAGCAACCTCCATTCTTGCCTCCTCAGAAGAAATAATTCGAGCAAGGGGCATAAGGCGGAGAAAGAGACTGAGGCAAGTTTTAGAACAGGAGTGAAAGTTTATTTAAAAACTTTACAGCAGGAACAAAAGTAAGTAAAGTACACTTGAGAGCTGTTTGACCTTTGACTTGGGGTCTTATATGTTGGCATATGACATGGTTTGGCTGTGTCCCCACTCAAATCTCATCTTGAATTGTAGCTCCCATAATGCCTACGTGTTGTGGGAGGGACATAATAGGAAATAATTGAATCTTGGGGGCACCTTTCCCCATACTGTTCTCATGGTAGTGGATAAATCTCACAAGATCTGATGGCTTTATAAGGGGTTTCCTTTTTTGCTTGGCTCTCATTCTCTCTTGCCTGCCAAGACATGCCTTTCACCTTCCACCATAATTGTGAGGCTTCCTCAGCTACGTGGAACTGTGAGTCCATTAAATTCTCTTTTTCTTTATAAATTACCCAGTCTCTGGTATGTCTTCATCAGCAGCGTTAGAATAAACTAATATAGCATGCTTCTAGGGTTGTGTTACTTCTCCCCTGATTCTTCCCTTGGGGTAGGCTGTCCACATGCGCAGTGCCCTGTCAACACCTGGGAGGGGCGACATGCACAGTGTGGTTACTGAAGTTGTACACATGCTCACTTGAGGTGTTCTTCCCTTACCAGTCAAGTGTTTGTTGAGGAAGAAGATCATATACCAGTTAAACTCCATTTTGCCTCTTAATGCACTTGCTTGAGCTCACTCACCCAACTCCTGAGATCTTTAATGGGAAGCTGCTCATCACCAGTTTCAGGTGTTTCTATCTATTGGGAGACTGCCTTTCCTTGGCACCAGCTGCAACCAACTATTGCTTTAGAGCGACAACTTAACAACTGCCTGACCCCCTAATGGTCGCCTGAAGTTCCTGGTGGGGCTGGGGGTAGGGACTCTCCTGCCCTTCTCATGTCTGACTAGGTACCTACTGTAACAGAATGACTGAATTAAAACCTGGGAGAAAATTAACTATTTAGATCAATCTGTGAACAGTCAGTGCTTCCCCCGAGTCCCCTTCAGATCTCCTTTATCATCGCTGTGTATTTAGATTTTCATAGTTTACGCAGTCAACTGACATACTTTTATATTTCACCTTTGCTTTACAGAGTGTATATCGATTAGAATAATAAGCCATCTGTGACTGGGTCAAAATCAAAGAGGCCATCATCAGCAACTTGAAAATCTAAAAGTCAGAATTATATCAAAAGGGGGCTTAAAAATAGTGCTACCTGAGTACATGAATTGGAAATATAAATCCCAACATATGGAGGCTGCAGATTTTGCAACTGAGATTTAGCACATAAAAATCACTGAAGCTTTTTATAATTTTACTCATCAAAAATATCTTTGAGCATCAAGTTG
>NW_016809642.1:0-1619 GCF_001698545.2 Rhinopithecus bieti
CTTGAGATGAGAAGGCATTAAAACAGCAGTGGAAAAGATGTGAATGACACATTTAAGTAATCAGCTTAGTTGTTCTGTGGAGAATGTGTGAGTAGGAGAAGCAATTAGACTATTTATAATACAAGTGAGAGTGACAGTTGCTTATACTTAATTGTTAGTATTGCAAATGCACAGAAATGGAAAATCCAGAGTATATTTTTAACATTGAAAATGACAGTTTTGATGAAGAAGGAAACATTCAGAGAAGCAAACCACTGCCCACCTTAGTACCACCCCTCCTTAACTTCCCCACTCCCATCCAGAATTTCAGGAAGGCTGTACATTTTGAAGCATGAGTAATCAAAACTTGGTGCTTGTCTAAAGTTCTCAATAAAGAGCAGAAAAACTCTTACTATCCTGTCTCTCCCATTCATTCAGGCAACTTTGTCTTTCTTGACATAACAAGAAGTTTATTCTTTGGAAAATTCAAGCTGAGAGACTGAATGCAGGGTCTCCAGGCACAGAGAAGAATCGAGCGAGATGCCTGGCTGAAAAGGGTTAAGCTAATGGAGATATGGTAGAACCAAAGATGAAAGCACACTGCATTAACTGGAAGAGAGTAGCCCTAGAGAACTGCTGGGCCCTCAGTACATCTTGCATGAGCAAGGAAGAAACTTTTATGTGATAAGTAAAAGCCTCATTGGCCCTGGAGTTCAGTAAGCAGACAGCCTTCAGTTGCAGAGAGCTGCCTCACCCAAGGCCATGCCTCTTCCCCAATTTGGTCCACATCCCATGATTGCTCACTACTGGAGCATAAAGCTTGGCCATTTCTGCTCAACTTAGGACATGGCTGAAGGGCCATTTCAGCTCCAGATCTCACTGCAGGATCCGCTGAAAGTACCTTCAGGCTAATCCACAGCTCCAATTTTCCCTATGCTCAAACATGCTTCCTTCCTCTCCTTTTCTCAGATATGGAACCCAAGCACACTTGTTAAGAAAGATCTTGATATTGAAGTCTCAGAGTCTGTTCCATAACAAGCCTGACCTGCAACTTTACTTCAGGTTTCATTGTGTTTTGAAAACATAATTTCCTTGAGACAATAAACACTGGTTTCCCCTGCTGAAATTATAGTTTTTCTTTGGTTATTTAGAGATGTGAGGAGATAGAAATGGCCACATGAGAATTTCAGCTTTTATTTTATGGAATTATTGTTGTGACCCCTGGTGAAAACATGTCTGTTTGAATACTGGAAGTCACAAGGGCAAGAAGCAAACATGTTGACATTGGCATGATGGACCATTCTGTTTTACTCCTGGACTTCTTAGGACCATGTACTCTGGTTCTGGTGAACTGTACCATGTTCAGAGCAAATTACTTTCACATACATTGCTTGTGGGAATGTAACATTATATAGCTCCTTTGAAAAACTGTTTGTCAATGTTCTGTAAACTTGAGCTCTCATCTATCCACAGCTATTTTTCTTCCTAGGTATTTACCCAATCAATAAAAAATCAGGAACTGTGAATAATTCACATGTCTGAACAGATGAGTGGAAAAACTATAGCTTATTAAAATCATATTCAGTTATAAAAAGGAATGAACTGGAAACAGAATGATTCATTTTATATTCACTCCAAAA
>NW_016809643.1:0-4144 GCF_001698545.2 Rhinopithecus bieti
ATGTTTCATTAGTGAGGGACTTCACTTATTGAAGATTATTTCATTAATTTGCCAAAAGCTGACATTTTAAGTAAAACAATTTGCCTATTTTAATTATAGATTTTTGGATTAATAAAATACAAGGAGAAATTTTATGCAAGTGGTGAAAAGAAAACAGAATTTTGAGCAAGGGGAACATTTTTGTTGCTATATAGTTTTATGAGATACTATACATTCCAATGATTCGCATAAGTCCAGGAATTCAAGCATGGCATAGTAAGTTCAGATAAGATCCACAAGTGAATAACTAATTTTTTAAGCAAGTGCAGCTTATATTACTATTGCAATAAACACAGTTATTACCAGCAGGGCAAAGCAGTTTAGCAGCCTTTTATTAAACTCTCTTCCCATGTCTTACCGTTTAAAACCCATGTAAACAAATGAGGGGAATTTTCATAACAGATTGCATACATACTATTTTCTTTTTTTTTTTTTTTAAACGGTCCCTAGCCTTGTGTTTATTCTGAAAGAAAGAGCTCAAATCCGGGGTGCTTTTGGCAATTAATGAGACTCATTCTTGATAAAGGTGCTTAGCAGTTTCATTTAAGATGCTTAATTGCAAATTATTCGAGACTAAAGAATGCATTAAGTCAGAGCTTTTGTTTTTGTGCATATATTTTTCTTTTTTGCCAGTATTGCAAAATTAATGTAAACAGAGTTTATCAAGACTTTAAGACAAAGAAACACACTTTAACTTTCTGTCATGGTATTGTTCCAATGAATATAAAAGAGTATGTGTGTATGGTGTGTGTGTATGTGTGTGTATGTGCGTGTGTGTGTATTTCAGAGAGAGAAACAGAGAAAGTTAAGTCTCCCAAAATGCTCTCTGAAGTATTGGTGTCTGATAAAGACATTCAAATAAAATAACAGTGCAATTGCAAATATATATACACCCAACACTGGAGCACTCAAATATATAAGGCAAGTATTATTAGATCTGAAGGGAGAGATAGATTATAATACAACAATAGTAGGGGACTTCAAGACTCCACATTCAACAGTGAACAGATTATCTAACAGAATCTCAACAATGAAACACCAACTATAACCTGCACTGTAGACCAAATGGACCTGAAAGACATTTACAGAACATTTCATTCAACAGTTGTAGTATATACATTCTTTTCAACTGCACATGGAACATTCTCCAGAATACATCATATGTTAAGCCACAAATCAAGTCTTAAAAAAATTTAAGAAGTTGGAAATTATATCAAGTATCAAAGTATGAAACTAGGAATCAACAACAGCAATGCCACATATACTTTACACATACATGGAAACTAAACTGTGCTCAAAAAACAACCAACGGTTCAATTAAGAGGTCAATTTTAAAAATTTATTGAGACAAATTAGACTAGAAACTTATCACATTGAAACCAATGAGACACAACAAAAACAGTTCTAGAAGGGAAGTTCATAGCAATAAATGCCTATGTCATAAAAGAAGAAAGATTTCTAAAAACACAACCTCATGATGTGTCTTAAAGAACTAGAAAAAGAGAAACAAGCTAAACCTAAAATTTGTACAAGGAAGGAAATCATAAAGCTCAGAGCAGAAATAAATTAAATGGATCCCCAAATTTCAAAAGACCCCAAAGATGAAGAATTAGATTTTTCTGAAAAGATAAACAAAATGGATAAACCTTTAGCTGGACTAACTAAGAAAAAAGAGAATGAAGATTCAAATCTCAAACAGGTAAAATCAGAAATGACAAGGGAGATGTTACAACTGATAACACACAAGTACAAAGGATTATAAAAGAGTATTATAACTAACTATATGCCAAAAAATTGATAACAGAACAAATGGATGAATTCCTGAACACACGCAACCTACCAAGATTAAATTATGAAGATATAGAAAATCTGAACAGACTAATAATGAGTGAGAAAATTGAATCAATAATAAAATTTCTTCCATCAAGGTAAAGACCAGAACCTGATGGCTTTACTGCTGAATTATATCAAACATTTAAAGAAAAAGTAATACCATTTTTTTCAAATTATTCCAGGAAATTAAAGAGAATAAAATGCTTCCAAACTAATTCTAAGAATCCAGCATTATCCTGAATCCAAAACCAGACAAAAATACAACAACAGAACTGTAGACTAATATCTCCAATGAGCAAAGATGCAAAAATTCTCCACGAGATGTTAGCTAACTGAATTCAACAGCACATTGAAAAGATCATTCATGATGATCAAATGGGATTCATTCTAGGGATGCAAGGATGGTTCAAGAAATGCAAATTAATAAATGTGATACCTCCCATTAACAGAAAAAAAGACAAAGGCCACATGATAATTTCAATAGACAGAGAAAAGGCATTTAATAAAACTGAATATCCTTTATGATAAAAACTCTCAACACATTAGATACAGAAGTTATGTACCTCAACATGATAATGGCCATGTATCACAAACCCACAGTTACCATTATACTAAATGAGAAAAGAAAAGCTTTTATTTAAGATCAGGAAAAATACAAGGATGCCTACTTTTACCACTTCTAATCAAGATAGCACTGGAAGTTCTAGCCAGAGCAATTAGGTAAGAGGAAGAAATGAAAGGCATCTAAACTGGGAAGGAGGAACTCAAACTGCCTTTTTGAAGACAAAGAACTCTACCAAAAAACTGTTAGAACAAATAAATGAATTCAGTAAATTTTCAGGATACAAAATCAACATACAAAATTTTATATCATTTCTATATGCTCATAGTGAACTATCTGAAAAAGAAATCAAGAAAACAATTCAATTTACAATAACTACAAAAATATACCTATGAATAAACCTAAAGAAATTGAAGAGGACACACACAAAAAATGGAAAGATGTTTTGTGTTGATGAATTGGTAGAATTAATATTGAAATAACCATACTACCCAAAGCTACCTGTAGATTCAATGCAATCCCTCTCAAAATACCAACAAAATTCTTTATATAAATAGAAACAAAATACCTTAAAATTTACATGAAACAACAAAGGACTCCAAATAGCCAAAGCAATCTCGAGTAAAAAGCTGGAGGCATCGGCATCACACTACCTGACTTTAAAATATGCTACACTACAAAGCTATAGTAACCAAAACAGCACGGTACTGGCATAAAAACAGAGGCATAAACCAATGGAATGGAATTGAGAGCCAAGAAATAAATTCTCACACCTACATCCAACAGATTTTCAATAAAGGTGCTAAGAGAACACACACGGTGGGGAAAGATAGTCTCTTCAATAAGGGGCACTGGGAAATCAATTATTGACATGCAGAAGAATGAGATCCAATCCCTACCTCTCACCATATACAAAAATCAACTGAAAATGGATGAAAATTTAAATGTAAAACCCAAAATAATGAAACTACTACAGGAAAATGCTTCACAATGTTGAGCCAGAGAAGGATCTTTTAAGACCTCAAAAGCACAGGCAACAGTAAAAATAGACAAATAGAAATACATCAAACTTAAAAACTTTTGCACAGCAAGGGAAACAATTAACAGAGTAATGAGACAACCTACAGAATGGGAGAAACTGTTTACAAACTATATATCTGACATGGAATTAATGTTTAGAATATGGAAGAAACTTAGCATCAAAAAAAACACATAACCTGATTTTAAATTTGTTTAAAAAAACCTTAAAAGGCATTTCTCAAATAAAGAAATACAAATGGCAAACAGGTATTAATATATTAAAATGCTCAACATTACTAATCATCAGGGAAATGCAAATCAAGACCGCAATGATATACTACCTCAGTCTAGTTAGAATTCCTATTAGAAAAAAAAAAAAAGATGAAAGAAAACAACTTGGCAGAAATGTGGAGAAAAAGGAACACATACACACTGTTGATGAAACTGTGAAGCAGTATAGCCATTATGGAAACCAGTACCAAAGTTCCTCAAAAAATTAGGAATAGAACTACCATACAATCTGGCAATCCCATATATATATATATATATGAAGTCATTGAAATCAGTATGTGAAAGAGATATCTGCACTCGTATGTTCCTTTCAGCACTGTTCACAATAGTCAAGATATATGAAGAAGACACACATGTTATCATTCATTCACGGACAGATGAAACAACGTTTTATATATA
>NW_016809643.1:6447-9576 GCF_001698545.2 Rhinopithecus bieti
ATTTTCATATTTTAAAAATATTTAAAATATTCTAATAAACTCTCTAATACATGCATTTTACTTTTATTCTTTATTTGGTGAATTTCTTTATAAACACAAATTAGTATGAAAATACACCCTAAATTGCAATAATATATTCACAGTGATTCATGAAAAAAAAGAAAATGATTTTTGTTATACCTAGTTTTCTTAGTTTTATTGTGTACCAAATGATTCCACAATGTAGTAGCTTGAAACAACCCATTATCTTGTATCCATAGATTCCATAGGTCAGGAACTCCGACAGGGCATAAAGGGAGTGTTTTATCTATGCTCCCTGGTAGCAGGGGTTTCAGCCAGAAAGAGTTTAACATTGTGAGTAACTCAGTGGCTGAAGCTAGAAAGATCTGAAGTTCATTCACTTACATGTCTGGCACCTGGGCTGGGATAACAGGGACACCAAGACTGCTGTTCAGAAGACCTGCATGTAGTACTTTTATATGGCTTGGCTTCTTCACAGCCTGGTGTCCTAAGAGTAGTAAGACTTCTGACATAGCAGTTCAGGGCTCCAATTGTGAATATTACAGGAATCAACGCAGAAGGCGCATTACCTGTTTTGATCCAGCCACAAAAGTCACACATCACTTTTACTACATTCTATTGTTTGAAACAGTCACAAGCACACCTGAATTAAAGGGAATGGGACACAGCCTTTGCCTATCTGTAGATGTGTTAAAGTATTTGGGAACCATGGTTTAAGATTGCCACACACCCATGCTCCTGGAAATGATTACTCATAGCGCCCTCTTGCAGTCACAATAAATTATATGGTCACCTTATGTATGACTAAGACACTTCTAGAAAACTGATAATTTGATAATTAATTTTTAAAAATATATGCTCTCAGAGGTGTTTATGGTATATTTGTTTTAACAAGAGGTTTATTATTCTCAAAATGGTACTGCAAAGTAATATCTGTATTTATATCCATATTGGTATCTATCTATCCATCTAACTCTCTATCCATCATCCATCATTTATCAATTTAGTATTCACTATTTTCCTTGAATTGATTATTTTACTTAGTAAAAGTTTTTTTTTTTTTTTTTTAATTATTATACTTTAAGTTCTGGGATACATGTGCAGAATGTGCAGGTTTGTTACATAGGTATACATGTGCCATGGTGGTTTTTTGCACCCATCAACCCGTCATCAACATTAGGTATTTATCCTAATGCTATCCCTCCCCTTTCTCCCAACCCCCCACCAGGCCCCAGTGTGTGATGTTCCCCTCCCTGTGCCCATATATTCTCATTGTTCATCTCCCAATTATGAGTGAGAACATACAGTGTTTCTGTTCCCGTGTTAGTTTTCTGAGAACGATGGTTTCCAGTTTCATCCATGTCCCTGAAAAGGACATGAACTCATCCTTTTTTATGGCTACATAGTATTCCATAGTGTATATGAGCCACGTTTTCTTTATTCAGTCTATCATTGATGGGCATTTGAGTTGATTCCAAGTCTTTGATATTGCAAGTCATGCTGCAATAAACATGTGTGTGCATGTGTCTCTATAGTAGAATAATTTATAATCCTTTGGGTATATACCCAGTAATGGGATGGCTGGGTGAAATGGTATTACTAGTTCTAGATTCTTGAAGAATCATCACACTGTCTTCCACAATGGTTGAATTAATATGCATTCCCACCAAAAGTGTAAAAGCATTCCTATTTCCCCACATCCTCTCCAGCATCTGTTGTTTCCTGACTTTTTAATGATCACTATTCCAACTGGTGTGAGATGGTATCTCATTGTGTTTCTGATTTGCATTTCTCTAATGACCAGTGATGATGAGATATTTTTCATATGTTTGGTGCATAAATGTCTTCTTTTGAAAAGTGTCTGTTCATATCCTTTGCCCACTTTTTGATGGGGTTGGTTTTTTTCTTATAAATTTGTTTAAGTTTTTTTGTAGATTCTGGATATTAGCCCTTTGTCAGATGGATAGATTGCAATATTTTTCTTCCATTCTGTAGGTTGCCTGTTCACTCTGATGATAGTTTCTTTTGCTGTGCCGAAGTTATTTAGTTTAATTAGATCCCATTTGTCAATTTTGGCTTTTGTTGCCATTGCTTTTGATGTTTTAGTCCTGAAGTCTTTGCCCATGCCTATGTCCTGAATGGTATTGCCTAGGTTTTCTTCTAAGGTTTTTATGGTTTTAGGTCTTAAGTTTAAGTCTTTAATCTATCTTGAGTTAATTTTTGTATTAGGTGTAAGGAAGGGGTCCAGTTTCAGTTTTCTGCATATGGCTAGCTAGTTTTCCCAACACCATTTATTAAATAGGGAATCCTTTCCCCATTGTTTGTTTTTGTCAGGTTTGTCAGAGATCAGATGGTTGTAGATGTGTGGTGTTATTTCTGAGGTCTCTGTTCTGTTCCACTGGTCTATATATCTGTTTTGGTACCAGTACCATGCTGTTTTGGTTACTGTAGCCTTGCAATATAGTTGAAGTCAGGTAGCATGATGCCTCTCGATTTACTCTTTTTGCTTAGGATTTTCTTGGCTATATGGGCTCTTTTGTGGTTCCATATGAAAGTAAAAGTTGTTAAACATTATCTTCATATACACAGATAAGAAATATACCACATTTTCATCAACTAAATCATTCGGACAATCTGGACAGTTAGTACAAAACACAAATCACCTATGCAGTTATTCAACTCAAACTTGCTAAGAGCATCAGCTATGTGCTCCAATCAAAGCATTGAGCTATCAGGTACGGAAAAAGAATTTTCTGTTGTATTAAGTGCTATTATGACTCACACACATAGCTTTTATGAGCCTTTTATCTTTATTGTTCTCCAGGGTCATCAAGTAGTAAATGCTGCTTGTGTTCCTCAGAATGTTGTAAGTTCTAACCAGGACTTCCATAATTCTTGCAAGGTGGCACACTACATTTGACTCAAAGGAAACTTATTCTCAGCTTGGCAGTCACACACAATTAACCTGAATATAACTTATACACGTTTAACTTCTGTTTTATTTCTGACTGATAGGATTCACAATTGTTATGCTAACAAAATGCACAAGAAATTAAACATTTGAAATGATACCTGAAAATGTTTGCCAACCATACATATATATATATA
>NW_016809643.1:12830-14100 GCF_001698545.2 Rhinopithecus bieti
TTAATTATTTTAATTATTAAATGTTTACATTATGCTTTTATTAGCACATTAGGTGAAAGTGAAACCTGTTAATTCTTACGTGCTCACACATGTACAGGAGGAAGCATTTAACAGAGGGAACAGATACTGGGACTAACCTGGACTTTTCAACCTGAGCAAGTTCCTTAAGGTCCCTACGTCTCAGCTTTCTCAGCAAATATATAACACTAATGATATGTGCTTCATAAGCTTGTCATGACAATTACATGAGAAAAGATGTGCAAGTCCCTTAGCATAGATTCAACAATCTAAGTCAATTGCAAAAGTCTCAAACTGAATACCGCTTACATAGTAGGGGAAGTCTTAATGTCTGCCCCAGAAGGAATTTGAGAATAGGGAATATTAAAGCAGTCTACAACTGGATAGAAAGAAAATGTTCCGTCTGGATAGCTCCCCTACTCTTCTAATATTACCTAATAAATAAATGGGGATACTCCTCCTGAAGCACCGTGTCATAACCACCAGCTATGCTGATCCATATTTACATTCATTCTTTTCTTTTCTTCTTTTGGTTATGTGAGCAAGCTTTCTCTTCATAAAGGGTGGCCTTGAGTGCCTGCATAGTTTGATATATATAATTTCAATGGGTTCCATTTGCATCAAAATCTAAGTAAATGGCTTTCCCTGGAGTTGTGCTGCTATATCTTGCCAAATTGCCTTCACATTTCACATTACAACACTACCTCTTACATTATGGTATACTTCAAATTAGTTAAAATTCAGTCCTAGGCACCTGAATTAAACTTGAGAGACTCTGGTTTCTTGATAAGATGTAATAAAAGCTTTTCATTAGTTTGTAATTTACACAATTTAAATCTCCTTGAATTAGTTTTAAAAAAAAACTACACTCAGGGAAAGCCTCTTTTAGAAACCATCATTGTGGAGCCCACAGATGGACAAATATGAGCACGTACCTAAATGAAACTCATATCATCATATGATAAGGTCTACATTGTGAATATATCAATGACTATATTTCAAAATGTTGAGTAGTTATAAAATATGTATTTCCTGAAAGACGTTAGCTTGTTGTTATATACTATCAAAAAAACCTGCATTAACATTGTGATAACTCTGTAACACATTTAAAATTAAATAGTGATGATATATTTCAAGTGTTTTCTTAAAAAGATTATTTATTTGATTTCAGATATTCTCTGTCTAAATTATCTACTCAGGTTTTCATTCTGTAGGATATCATTTAGGGTTTACTATTAAAATATCACCTTTT
>NW_016809644.1:0-344 GCF_001698545.2 Rhinopithecus bieti
GTAAGCAGTTTCTCTCCACACAATTATTAAAATTTTCCTGTTAGGAACCAGCAACTTATTTTTTATGTTATTTTTCTTTTGAAGTAAGAACTAGTTCTTCTTTGATAACTGGCTTATTTTTATCATTTATCAAAAACTAAAGGGTAGGGGGAAAAAGTGTGATGGATTAAACAATTACTTTTTTAAGGAAAGATAAAATTCATTTTCACAAATTTACAAGTGTTGTTGCTGGTGCAGGATTTATTCTACTAAGCAATGAGACTGGGGATCAAATCCGCTTTCTTATCTCAGGAATCAGCATTATTTCAGAAATATGGGTTTTTGTGGATTTTCTAAAATCAAGC
>NW_016809645.1:0-1064 GCF_001698545.2 Rhinopithecus bieti
CAGTGTTAAAAATCTGCTCCATGAAAAGAACAGTGTAACTATGTGAATTGAATTCACACATTACAAAGCAGTTCCTCAGAAAGCTTCTTTTTGGTATTTCTCTGAGGATATTTTCTTTGTCATCATAGGCTTCAAAGCACTCCCAAATATCCTATTCCAGATGCCACGAAAACAGTGCTATCAAACTGCTCAATGAAAAGTGTGGTGTAACTCTGTGAAATCAATTCACACACCACAAAGCAGTTTCTCAGAAAGCTTCTTTTTGGTTTTCCTATGAGGATACTTCCTTTTTTACGATAGGCCTCAATGCACTCCCAAATATTCCTTTGCAGATTCCACGAAAACTGTTAGCAAACTGCTCCATGAAAACTAAGTTGTAACTCTGTGAGATGAATTCACACAATACAAAGAACTTTCTCAGAAAGCTTCTTGTTATTTTTTATCTAAGGATTTTTCCAAAGTAACCATAGGTTTCAATGCCATTCAAAATATTCCTTCTCAGATTTCCCAAAAACACTGCTAGCAAACTGATGCATGAAAAGAATCCTGTAACTCTGAGATGATTTAACACATCCAAAAGCGATTTCTCAGAAAGCTTCTTTCTAGTTTTTATATGATGATATTTCCTTTGTCACCACACGTTACAATGTGCTCTGAAATAGCCCATTGCAGATTCCAAGAAAACAGTGTTAAAAAAAACTGCTCAATGAAAAGAACATTGTAACTCTGTGAGATGAATTCACACATCACAAATCACATTATCAGAAAGCTTCTATCTAATTTTTATCTGAGGATATTTCCTTTTCAACATAGGCCTCAATGCACTCTGAAATATCCCTTTGCAGATTCCATGAAAACAGTGTTAGCAAACTGCTCCATGAAAAGTAAGGTGTAAATCTGTGAGATGAATTCCCACATCACAAGGAACTTTCTCCAAAAGCTTCTTTCTTGTTTTTATCTGGGGTCATTTCTATTTTACCAGAGACTCAGTGCACTCTCAAATATCCCTTTACAGATTCCACAAAAACAGTGTTGGCAAACTGCTCCCTGAAGAGAAAGGAGGC
>NW_016809646.1:0-4636 GCF_001698545.2 Rhinopithecus bieti
GTATTTGGAAACTGCTGATTTCTTGGGGACGTTGTCCTCATAACTTTTTGTAAAGCATCAGTGATTTCACCATTCTTCCACCCCAATTTCACCATAAATCTGATGTTTGTTTTTGCTTCAATTTTAGCAGAATTCATGTTGCTGTAATAGGGGCTCCTTTCAAACTGGTGTCTTATACTTCTTAGCGCCTCAAATTAGATCTTGTTTAAACATGTCATAACAAGTCAGTATGAGTTTATTTTGGAGCGAAAATAATTTTGAAATCCATACATAGTTTTTCATAATGTGCATTTTCATGAACTTTCTGAAGTTTCCTTGTATATATATGACAAACTTATCAAATTATATAGTTTAAATATATACACATTATTTTATGTAAACTTTAACTCAATAAAGTTACTGCAAAATTAAAATGATCCAGTGAAACTATTCATTCCTGATTTCTGAGATATTTTATTTCGGTGTGTAATAGTATAGTCTAAATTAAAGTTTAGAAGTAGATTAAGAAGAAAATGAAAACCTTCATCAGAGAAAAGATGATAAAATAATGCCTACAGTTTTCCAAACAAATTAATCGCAGTTATATTTCCTTCATCACTTAATTTAATCTTATATTCTTGTTTGACTGGTACTTGGGTCCTTAGTGTGCAACCACAACTTCATCTGCTTCTGGTCTACAAAGTGTACTGGAAATCTTGCCTTTCATTTCTCCTACATTCTCTTAGTTCTCTATACAATGTCAGCTCAGAAGCCTGTAGCCATAAATTATTTAAGTATCTATAGTTAAGAGCACTTGGTAGAATACTTTTTATAAGACTGCCCTCTTTGTTGATGATGTAATATCTAGCCTGCAGTTTATAGCAGTCTTCAAATAAGCAGGAGATTAAAACAGAAACCACAAGCTGACGATAAGACTGATAAGGCAGATAAGGCTGTTATGGCAGATAAGACTTACTAGTTAATTCATTACAGTAACAGTGAACAAAAAGAAAAAAAACACTCTCAGAATAAACGAGATGAAAATTCTCTACTGGGTGTAGCACATAACTATTTCACAAGAATTTAATTGTTGTTTTCCCTGACATTAAGAATGAATATATGATAGGCAGGGAAGGCACTGACAAAGCTCCACGGGCTTCTTGTCCATACTGAAAGTACACAATTTCTGTAATAGATCTTAACTAAAAATATTTTATCTGAACAAAATGAACTTAAAGAAATTTGAACTTCTAAAAACTCCCCCGATATTTGTTCTCTGGTGCTGAGCTATTCAAGAAATATGGAGCTTTCCAAATAAAACTAATTATGTTAGTGGTCTCTTATCATAAGATAAGCAAACAATCATTGTAGTTGATGAGGAAACTTTTGAGGAACTCCAAAGATATTACTAATTTCATCTTGAATATTGTGTTATTTGAAATTAGGGTCTTACCCTGAGAAGTAAAAAATTTTTTTAAAATGAGATAATTTTGTCACGTAATTAAAACAGAAACATAAGTACCTGAGACCAAGGGGAAGATTGAGCTTAGAAACCTATAAATCAAAGACAAAATTCAAATATTTAAAAATAAAACCTAGTAGAAGAAGGTACACTTGTTAAAAAAAAAAAACACTCTTAGCTCTTTCAGAATAAAGTCTTTATTTGTGTAGTTGTTTTTGTTTCATCAGAAATATAAAAATCAATATAAAGCACAGAAAGCTATTCTGTTGAGATACAAATCTCCATTATCTGGGTAAATTAAACAAGTTAGGGATAACTTTTGACTTGCTTTTGTTTGTAGCCCACTAAGGTGCTTCAAAACTAATGTGCTATTTTGACAGTGAGTAAACTATATTCAAAACTTGTATTATTATGATATTTGACATAGAGTAATTGTGTTCTTTGCTATTTTTGTTTCTAGCTGAGTTTCAAACATATATTAAATAAAACATTTAAACAAAGTTACTAAATTCTCTTTCACAGAGAAAACTGGAGCCTAGATAATTGAGAAATCTTATTATGACTGAGTATTTGAACAGATCCACTATATTCACCAATATATGTCTATCTTTATGTCTGTATGTATGAACCTATTGTAAACCAAAAAGTATCTAAGACACACCTCAATTAATTTAGAAGTTTCTTTTTCCAAGTTGAAAGACATGCCCAGGGAGATAAAAATACAGAATCATAGAAAGTCTGTGGTCTTTGGCTTTCTCCAAAGATGATTTTGAGAGCTTCAATATTTAAAGAGGAAAGTGGACTGGAGGGGAAAGAGGGAGGGTATGGCAATACACATGTTGGGAGAGAAAAGGAGCAGGTAGGGGAATAGTCAATTATATATTCATCTTGTGCTCAGTAAACTGGCACTTTACATAAGATAAGGTGAATGTAAAGTAGCTACCTGTGGATACATTTAATCTTTTACCTGTAGCTCTCTGCTTAGCAACAAAAGGGAAGGCAGTTTCTTGCGTGACTCTGTTTTCAGCTTAATTTTTTTCCTTTTGGCATAGTGAATTGGGGTCCCAATTTTAAATTTAATTTATCTATCTATCTGTCTATACTATCCTTTATAGCTACGACTGTCATTCTTGGACCAGAGTAACTATAGTTCACAACAATTTGATATTTCTTATATTAAATAAAATGTTCTATTTTTCTGATGGAAGTGAGATGTGTTCTCACAGAAATAGAAAAAGAGACAAGAAGAAACAAAATGACTCTGACAAATAAAATCCTCTTTTTTTCTTCTCACTCAAAAGAAAATAGATCCCCATGTCTATCTGTCAGAGATTATCAAACGATCAGACAGATAATAAAACCAAACTGACAATTTTTACTGCCTCCAGTGGAAGGTAATTTAATGAACACCTCAAACCAGATAAAGAACCAAACTTGGACAAAACCCAGAAACACATACAAAAATACAGCATCAGGAGAAAACAAAACATGCGTCACAGAGAATACAATACTTTTATCACTGTAGAGTCACAAAAAGAGCTGATAAAATATGTATCTGAACTTAAAGAACCCCTGTATAGCATTTCCGAAGCAATCCAATTTAATTGCCCATGTAGTGGAACTTCCAAACTGTCAAAGTATAATTTTCAAAAGTGAAAAGCATGACTCTCAGAGAAATATGAAGTGAGTAGAGTATATGCCAAATATTTAATTTGCACATTAATGGCGGAACCAGAATAATGGTAAGGGTGGTCATACTGTTAATTTTAAATGCTCACTCTGTGTCTTGTGTATTTGATAAGTTTGACTGGTAGTGTTAGTAGTTGTTTTCTTGACTGTAGATTGCTAAATATTGCAATTAACAAGAAAGTAATTATAATAATGTAATTATTTTAATAACATAATGTTAATACTATAAATTATTACATTGTATTTTTAATTGAGAGAATTTTACTTTTTCCTTTCCAATCCAAGTTACTTTTATTTTTCTTGCCACATGCCCTGGCTAGAACCTTTCATACATTTTTGAATGCAGTAATGAGAGAAGACATCCTTGCCATGTTCCTAATCTTAAAGAAAGGGCATTACATATATTAGCACTAAGTAGGGAGATATAATCTTTTTGTTAGAGACACTCCTTATCAGACTGAGAAAGTTTGCTGAGAACCTTCATCATAAATAGATATTGAATTGTTAATTGTTTTTTCTTCATCTTCTGAGGCTGAGATAATATGTTTTTTCTCTCACTTTACTAGTAGTAATTGTTTTCTAAATTTTAATCTAATTTTAAAAAGAATCTTTCATTTCTTAGATAAACGTTAGAGGTCGTGATGAATTTTCCCTTTTTATTTGTTGCTAATTATTTTGCAAATACTTCACTGAAATTATATCACAAGATATATAAGTCTATAATTTTCTTCTTGTATCTTAGGTGTTGGCATAAAGGGTGTCTTCATCTATTTAATGAAATAGGGATCTGTCTATATCTGAAATACATTGTGTAAATATTATTCTTTCTTCCTTAAATGTTTACTTAAATTCTCCTTTGAAACTCTCTGGGTCTGGAGATTTTTATTTTTTTTTATTTTTATTTTTTTTGAGACGGAGTCTCACTCTGTCGCCAGACTGGAATGCAGAGGCACAATCTCGGCTCACTGCAACCTCCGCCTCCTCAGTTCAAGCAATTCTCCTGCCTCAGTCTCCTGAGTAGCTGAGATTACAGGCATGTGCCACCATGCCCAGCTAATTTTTGTATTTTTAGTAGAGATGGGGTTTCACCATGTTGGCCACAATGGTCTTGATCTCTTGACCTTGTGATCCACCTGCCTTGGCCTCCCAAAGTGCTGGGATTACAGGTGTGAGCCACCACGCCCGGCCTTGGGTCTGGAGATTTTTATATTCACATGTTCATGACAATAAATTCAAGTTTGATAAAGAATTCAGTAATGTTATTCTAATGTCCTAATCCTCTTGTATATGTTTTATTAGCTTTGTTTTTCAAAGAATTCATCCATTTTATTTGAGTTAGTGAGTGTATTAGCATAAAATTATTCAAAATATTTTCTTATACTTCCTGTTGATTTTCTTTACACATGATTTTATAATTTATGAACTTGTGCCTACTTTTTTTTTAGACAGGGTCTGGGTCTCTTGCTCAGGTTGGAGTGCAGTGCACAATCATGGCTCACTGCAACC
>NW_016809646.1:5792-8631 GCF_001698545.2 Rhinopithecus bieti
GAATGTATAAACTAATCTCATTATTTTTGCTCTGATCTTTGTCATTTAGTTGCTGTGCTAGCTGTGGGTTTAATTTGTTCTAGAAAGGATCAACAAAATCAAAAGTCGGTTTTTTGAAAGGATAAAACAATCAATAGACCACTGGTTAGTTTAACTAAGAAAAGGAGAAAGAAGATTCAAATAAGCACAATCAGAAATGATAAAAGTGACATTACAACTGATAACACAGAAATACAAAAGGTCATCAGAGATTACAAAGAACATCTCTATGCACACAAACTGGAAAACCTGGAGGAAAAGGATATATTCCTGCAAACATACACCCTCCCAGGATTGAACCATGAAAAAATAGGAATCCTAAACAGATCAATAATGAGTAATGAAATTGGATCAGTAATAATAAAAAAAATCTTCCAACGAAAACAGAAGCCCAGGACCACAAAAAATTGAAGCCAAATTTTACCAGACATACAAAGAAGTACTGATACCAATCTTACAGACACTATTACAGAAAATCAAGGAGGAGCGATTTCTCCCTAATTCATTCTATGAAACCCCGATACCAAAATCAGGCCAGGGCACAACAAATAAAGAAAACTACAGGCCAATATTCCTGATGAATATATAGATGCAAAAACCCTCAACAAAATACTAGCAAACTGAATCCGACAGCATATCAAAAAGTTAATTCATCATAATCAAGTGGGTTTTACTCCAAGGATACAAGGATGGTTCAACATTCTCAACTTAATAAATGCAATTCACTACATAAACAGAATTAACAGCAAATACCATATGATCATCTCAATAGGTGCAAAAAAAAGCATTTCATAAAATCCAATATCTCTTCATGATAAAAACCTTCAACAAACTAGACATTAAAGGAACATACCTCAAAATATTATCATATATGACATTATTATGGAAATCATATAACATATTAATATTATTTTGAGGTATGTTTATATCATATATGACAGATCCATAGCCAACATCATACTGAATGGGGAAAAGTTGAAAGCATTCACCTTAAGAACTCAAACTAGACAAGGATGCCCACTGTCTTCACTCCTACTCAACATAGTACTGTCCAAGCCAGAGCAATCAGACGAGAGGAAGAAATAAAAGACATCACAATTGGAAAACAGGGAGTCAAACTATCTCTGTTTGCTGGTGACACAATCTTATACCTAGAAAACACTAAGGGCTACTCCCAAAGACTCCTGGATGTGATAAACAACTTCAGTAACGTTTCAGGATACAAAATCAACACATGAAAATCAGTAACTTTCCTATAGACCAAAGATGTTTAAGACAAAAATCAAATCAGGAACTCGATTTCATTTACAATGGCCTTACACATAAAAAATACCTAGTAATAAATTTAATCAAGGAGGTGAAACATCTCTACAAGGAGACCACAAAACACTAATGAAAGAAATCATAGATAACATAAACAAATGAAAACACATCCCATGCTAATGGATTAGAAGAATCAGTATTGTTAAAATTACCATACTGCCCAAAGCAATCTATAGATTCAGTGCAATTCCTATGAGAGTATCAATGTAATTCTTCACAGAATTAGAAAAAAAAAAAAAGCTAAAATTCATATGGAACCAAAAGAAAGCCTGAATAGCTTAAGCAATCCTAAGCAAAAAGAACAAAGCTAAAGGCATCAGATTACCTGATTATTATACTCCAAGTCTATAGTAACTGAAACAGCATGGTACTGGTACAAAAACTGACATATGGATAAAGGGAACAAAACAAAGAACTTAGAAATAAAGCCACATACATACAATCATCTGGTCTTTGACAAAGTTCACAAAAAATTAAAAACAGGTGCATCTGTTGGTAAGGCCATAAAAATTAATCTCAATAAATGATGCTGGGAATATTAGATCACCATATGCAGAAGAATGAAGCTGGATGCCTATCTCTCACCATATAAAAATTTAACTTAAGATGGATTAAAGACCTAAATGTAAGATCTAAAACTATAAAAAACTCTTCTGAAAATTAGCCTAGGCAAATAATTTCTAAGACCCTGAAAGCAAATGCAACAAAAATTAAAATAACCAAATAGTACTTAGTTAAACTAAGGAACTTATGCACAGTAAAGAACAATTCCATTGAAAAGTGAATGAAGAACATGAACAGACATTTCTCAAAAGAAGACATACATGTGACCAATAAACATGAAATATGCTCAATATCACTAATCATAAGAGAAATGTAAAGTAAAATCATGATGAGATACCATCTTACTCTAGTCAGAATGACTATTACTAAAAAGTTGGAAAACATCAGATGTTGGCATGCATGAGGACAAAAGGGAACACTTATACACTATTGGTGGGAATGTGGGAATATAAATTCATGCAACTTCTATGGAAAACAGTATAGAGATTTATCAGATAATGCAAAATAGAATTATCATTTGACCCAGCAATCCTGTGACTGGGCGTCTACCCAAAGGGAAAAAATTATTATATAAAAAAGCCCCCTGGCTGGGCATGGTGGCTCATGCCTGTAATCCCAGCACTTTGGGAGGCCTAGGCAGGCAGATCACTTGAGGTTGGGAGTTGGAGACCAGACTGGCTAACATGGTGAAACCTCATCTCTACTAAAACTACAAAATTAGCTAGGCGTGGTGGCATGAACCTGTAATCCTAGCTATTCGGGAGGCTGAGGCAGGAGAATTGCTTGAACCTGGGAGGCAGAGGTTGCAGTGAGGCAAGATCATGCCATTGCACTCCAGCTGGGCCAACTGAGTGAGACTCTGTCTCCAAAAAAAAAAAAAAAAAAAAAAAAAAAAAAACCCCCCTCCCTTTTT
>NW_016809646.1:8915-15516 GCF_001698545.2 Rhinopithecus bieti
AAAAAAAAAAAAAAAAAAAAAAAAAAAAAAGCCACCTGCACTTCTTTGTTTATTGCCACACTATTCACATTAGCAAAGTCATGGAATCAACCAAAGTGTCCATCAATGGTTGATTGGATAAAGAAAATGTGATATACAGACACCATGAAATACTACACAGATATGAAAAGGAATGAAATCCTGTCCTTTGCAGCAACATGGATAAAGCTGGAGGCCATTACCTTAAGTGAAACAATTCAGAAACAGAAAATCAATCATATCATGTTCTCACTTATAAGTGGGATCTAAACAATGCATAAACATGGACATAAATATGGAAATAGTACACACTGGGGACTCCAAAAAGAGGAGGGGTGGGAGAGGGGATGAGGATTTAAAAATTACCTATTGGAATGCCTGACTCTGTTCCAAGATAGTCAAATAGGAACAGCTCCAGTCTACAGCTCCTAGTGTGATTGATGCAGAAGATTTCTGCATTTCCAACTGAGGTACCTGGTTCATCTCACTGGGACTGGTTGGACAGTGGGTGCAGCCCACGGAGGGCGAGCCAAAACAGGGTGGGGCATTGCCTCACCTGGGAAGCACAAGGAGTTGGGGGATTTCTCTTTCCTAGCCAAGGGAAGCCAGACCATACCTGGAAAATTGGGACACTCCCGCCCGAATTCTGCACTTTTCCAAAGGTCTTAGCAAACGGCACACCAGGAGATTATACCCCACACCTGGCTCAGCAGGTCCCACGCACATGGAGTCATGCTCATTGCTAGCACAGCAGTCTGATATTGAACTGCCAGGCGGCAGCCTGGCTGGGGGAAGGGCGTCTGCCATTGCTGAGGAGTGAGCAGGTAAACAAAGTGGCCAGGGAAGCTGGAACTAGGCGGAGCCGACCGCAGCTCTGCGAGGACTGTTGCCTCTGTGCATTCCACCTCTAGGAGCAGGGCATAGCTGAAAAAAAGGCAGCAGAAATTTCTGCAGACTTAAATGTCCCTGTCTGACAGCTCTGAAGAGAGCAGTGGTTCTCCCAGCATGGTGTTTGAGCTCTGAGAATTGACAGACTACCTCCTCAAGTGGGTCCCTGACCCCCGTGTAGCCTAACTGGGAGACACCTCTGAGAAGGGGCCGACTGACACCTCTCAAGGACAGAAAACCAAACACCGCATGTTCTCACTCATAGGTGGGAACTGAAAAATGAGAACACCTGGTCACAGGGTGGGGAACATCACACACCGGGGCCTGTCGTAGGGTTGGGGTTAGGGGAGGGATAGCACTGGGAGAAATACCTAATATAAATGATGGGTTGACGGGTGCAGTGGGCCAGCATGGCACATGTGTACATATGTAACAACCTGTGCCTTGTGCACATGAACCCTAGAACTTAAAGTATAATAAAAATAAATAAAAAATTTAAAAAATTAAAAATTTCCTATGGGATACAATGTTCACTATTTGGGTGATGGGTACATTAGAAGCTCAAACCCCTCCATTACACAGTATATCCGTATAAGAAATATGCACATGTAAACCCTGCATGTAAAATTTAAAAAATTTATGTGAAAGAAATGAGAAGAATGTATACGTGAAAAAAGCGTTACATTTCACCATTTAAAGTCTAAATGCATACTGCAGTTAGAAAAGCCTTTCTTATGCTTGTATGCAGCCAAAGTATGGACTCAGAAGGGAAATAGACACAAAAAAATATGGTTCCTCAATTTGTTAAACACCAGCCCAGTGACAGTGAGAAGTAGAGTAAATCTGACCTCCCTAGTTTGCTGGACATGGCTGGAGTATCCAAGTAGCTGCAACAATCCACAGAAATATTTGGATGCAAAGTTGCTGCTGTCATCAGGACCCAGTCCTGAGGTCCTATTTCCTGTTGGTGACACTCCGTGGCTCATATGCTGTCTTCTGAGTGCCACAGATTTGATTCAGTTCACCATGTGTAGAATTCTCAGACTACTATTCATTTTTCCCTTCACCCCACTTAAATCGTGACAATTTTATGGCTAATCCTGCCATCTATGTTAAATGAGGTAGATCAAACAAATTTTTATGAATGAGAATGACAACTGCAAATCAGCTTAAGTTACTTTAGTTTAATATCAAATAATCAAAGAGGCAGTGAAAAAATATATGTAATGAGGGGGACCAGGAGACATGACCCTTCAGTAACTCTCCTTTTTCCCCATGGAGATACCCCAAACTTCTGTGGTTTTCAAAGTAATGCAGAATAAGGGACACACCTAGTCAGAGGAGGCAAGAATCATGGCTTTTTGCTTTTTATCCAATTTTACATTAAGTAAGAGATATCATCATGAAAGAGTTAACCTTATTAACATAAAAGTCAATTATTTCTGGGTCCCCATCAACAAACCCTTTTACTTAAAAAAAAGGCAGTAAATATAATCAAAATAAAAGTATATGTCCAAGACAATAGTTAATTCTTCATATACATATGTAACAAACCTGCACGTTATGCACATGTACCCTAGAACTTAAAGTATAATAAAAAAATAAAAAATAAAAAATAAAAAAATTAAAAAAAAAAATTCTTCACGTATATGGGAAATTAGAAATAATAAAGCTCTATTAAAATAAGATGCTATAAAAAGGCAAAGATGATAGAAGAAGTGGAGTCCATAGTGATTAAGAATACAATTGCTAAAATAAAACAAGCAAAGAGATAAAAAATCAGGTTGAGAATATCTCCTAGAAAATAGCTTTAAAAATAGAGCTTTGAAAAGTATGAGAAATATATAATTTGTAGAGTATCTATTCAAGTTGTACAATACCCACTAGTTATTTCTCTAGAAAGAGAAAACCAAGAAATTAGAGGGAAAAATACTAGAAGAATATTTTCCTTTAGCAGAAAAAGAACTTCAGAATAAAAGAATTTTATTGCTTACTGAGCTCAACACAACAGAAGTAAGGAAAGATCCACACATAAACATATCATGATTTTATAACAGTAAGGATGAAATGTTACTAACAATTTCAAGAGGAGAAAAGAGAAGTCATAGCACTTGTTAATGGACAATACTGAATGCCAGAATGCAGTGGAGCAATGTTTTAAAAGTTCTGAGAGAAACATTTAGAATCTAGGATTCTCTAACCAGAAAAGCAAATATATTTTCAGCATGCAATGAATCAAGTAGCTTACTTCTGAAACACTCTTTCTGACAATTTACTCACTGTTGTACTTCAGCAAAATGAGGACATAACGAGTAAAAGGCATGAGATTCAGAAAACTGTGCATGAATCACAGTTTATTAGGTTTGAAAATCCTCTTTAACAACATGTACAAGGCCTAAAACATGCAGTTTTTTTGAAGCAGGTAGACGAAGGCATCCAGAATAGATGTCTTTGTGGAAAAAAAGAAAGCACCATCCAGTAGGTTATATAATTCATAGGATATAATCGAACGCATAAATAATTCTTTCCTTCAGTCAGTATACATTTCTCGAGTGCCTACCTTATTCTACACACTTCTGTAGGCACCAAAGTCACAGCCGTGAGTGAAACATTTCAAGAGACTGGGAAAGGGAACCTACTTTTTGTTTTGTTTTGTTTTGTTTTTGAGACGGAGTTTTGCTCTTGTTGCCCAGGCTAGAGTGCAATGGCGCGATCTTGGCTCACTGCAACCTCCGCCTCCCGGGTTCAAGCCATTCTCCTGCCTCAGCCTCCCGAGTATCTGAGATTACAGGGACCCACCATCAGGCCCGGCTAATTTTCTTGTATTTTTAGTAGAGACGGAGTTTCACCATGTCGGCCAGGCTAGTCTTGAACTTCTGACTTCAGATGATCCACCTGCCTCGGCCTCCCAAGGTGCTGGGACAACAGGCATGAGCCACTGTGCCCGGCCTAAGGGAACCTACTTTTAAGGAACATATATTCTAGTGGTAGAAGACAGAATGTAAACAAACATATTATTTTCATTGGTGTTAGATAGGACGTGAAAGGAAAAGAATGTATGGTGTAAGACTGAATGGTAGCAGGTGTCATCTTTCGCAGATTGCACAGAGAAGTTCTCTTCTAAGAGCTATTTTGGGCTGAAACCTAATGTTTTGGGAAAATGAAAGAGTAGAGTGCAGCCATAAGGGGAGAGAATAAGAGGACAAGCTGGATAAGAAGAAAATAGAAACCTAATGGGATGTCTTGGAGGACCTTAAGGCTGTAAAAGAGACTGCATCTAATTCTGAGTGAGATAGGAGAAGATTTAATGACTTTGATAAGATCACTGTGCTTTATGTAAAATATATTGGTAGTGAGAAAGAATAGAAAAAAAAACAGTGAAGGGAATATTAAAGTAATTCGGAGGAAAGACGATGGTTACTTGCAACAGGATTTTAATGATAAAAATGACAAGAGATAGTCAGGTTTGAGATGTCATTTAGAGGTACAGCTGATAGGAATTTTGGCTACATTGGAAGCATATGAAAGAAAAGAGGAGAGCCAAGATTGACAGAAAAATTTTTGGAATGAGAAATTGAAACAACAGAGTTTCTGTTTACTGTAAGGGACAGGAAGAGTGAAAGAAAAACAAGTTGGAGGGTGAGGAGACAGGTAATTAGTTGGGTACAGTCAACTAATTTGATGAAAAACATGTAGGATAGAAATGCACTTCTCTTTTTTGCTTAGTAAGGAAAAGTGAAATCGATTAGAATACTCAGAAAATATAAAACGATGTTACAAAGCAGTCATTGTTTAAACGTGTAAGAAACTAACATGAAATATGACTTTAAGTGTTTCTGGGACTCCAGAACAAGGGGCAAGCAAGATGACCAAAGAGAAGGCTTCAGCCATCATGCTCACCATAGGAACACCAAATTTGACAACTATCTACAAACAAAAAAGCACCCTCATAAGAACCAAAGATCAGGTGAATCAGGTGAGCATTCACAGTAACTGTTTTTAACTTCATACCACTGAAGAGGAACTGAAGAGGGTAGGAAAGGCAGTCTTGAATTGCCAATGCCACCCTTTCCCATCCCCCAGCAGTGGCAGTGTGACACAGAGAATCTGTGCAGTTAGGAGAGGGAGAGCACAACAATTATAAAACTTTGCATTGAACTCAGTTCTGCTCTGTCAAAGTGGAAAGCAAAACCTGGCTGAACTCAGCTGACACTTACCCATAGAGGAGAATTTAAATCAGCCCTAGAGGAGAATTTAAATCAGCCCTAGACAGATGGGAATCGCCCATCAAGCAGTCAGAATATAAGTTTTGGCAAGCCGCACCACCACAGGCTAAAGTGCTTGGGGCTCTAAATAAACTTGAAAGATAGTCTAGGCCACAAGGACTGCAATTCCTAGGCAAGTCCCAGTGCTGGGCTGGGCTCAGAGCCAGTGTACTTGGGGGTATATTATCTACTAAGACACTAGCCTAGGTGGCTAAGGGAGTGCTTGTGCCACTCCTTCCCCATTGCCAGACTGCACAGCCCTCAGCTCCAAAAGAGAACCCTTCTTTCTGAGGAGAAGCATCTTTTCTGACCACAATGGAATCAAACTAGAAATCATTAACAGGAGGAATTTTGAAAACTATACAAACACATGGAAATTAAACAATATGCTCCTGAATGACCAGTGGATCAAGGAAGAAATTAAGAAGAAAATTTAAAAATTTCAGTTTTGGAAGCACAACATACCAAAACCTATGAGATACAGCAAAAGCAGTACTAAGAATTAAGTTTATAGTTATAAGGGTTTACATAAAAAAATTAGAAAAACTGCAAATAAACAACCTAATGGTGCATGATAAAGAACTAGAAAAGAGAAAATCTAATCCAAAATAGTTGAAGAAAAGAAATAATGAATGTCAGAGCAGAAATAGATGAATTTGAAATGAAGAAAATTATTCTGCAATGAAGTAAGTTGGGTTTTTTACAAAGATAAACAAAATTGACAAATCTTTAGCCATACTAATTATGAAAAAAAGAAAGAAGACCCAAATGAATAATTTCAGAGATGAAAAAGCAGATGTTACATCTGATACCACAGAAATTCAAATGATCATTAACAGCTAGTATGAAAAACTACATGCCAATAAATTTGAAAATCTAGAAGAAATCAATAAATTTCTAGACACATCCAACCTACCAAGATTGAACCAGGAAGAAATCCAAAACCTGAACAGGCTAATAACAAGTAACAAGATCAAAGACACAACAGCTGGGTGCGGTGGCTCATGCCTGTAATCCCAGCACTTTGGGAGGCTGAGGTGCGTGGATCACCTGAGGCCAGGAGTTTGAGACCAGCCTGGCCAACATGGTGAAGCCCTGTCCCTACTAAAAATAAAAAATTAGCCTGGTGTGATGGCGTGTGCCTGTAATCCTAGCTACAGGGGAAGCTGAGGCAGGAGAATTGCTTGAACTGGAGAGGCGGAGGTTGTATTGTAGTGGGCCAAGATCACACTACTGCACTCCAGCCTGGGCAACAGAGTGAAACTCTGTCTTAAAAAACAAAACAAAACAAAACAAAACAAAAAAAAAACACAACAAAACGTCTAGCAAGGAAAAGCCCAGGACCTAATGGCTTCACTGCTGAATTCTACCGAACATTTAAAGAACTAATACCAATCCTACTCAAACTATTCCAAAAAATAGAGAGAAAG
>NW_016809646.1:15718-18408 GCF_001698545.2 Rhinopithecus bieti
AAAAAAAAAAAAAAAAAAAAAAAAAAAAAAAAAAAAAAAAAAAAAAAAAAAAAAAGAAAGAAAAAGAAAAAAGAAAAGAAAGGAAAAGAACAGAAAAGAAAACTACAGGCCAATAACACTGATGAATATTGATGCAAAATTCCTCTACAAAATAATAGCAAAACAAATTCAACAACACATTAAAGAGATTTTTAATCATGACCAAGTGGGATTTATCCCAGGGATGCAAGGAGGGTTCAAGATAGACAAATCAACCAATATGATACATCTTATTAACAGAATGAAGGATAAAAACCAAATAATTATTTCAATTGAGGCTGAGAAAGCATTTGATAAAATTCAACATCCCTTCATGATAAAATACTTCAAAACACTGGGCATATGAGGAACATGCCTCAACATAATAAAAGCCACATACAATAGACCCATAGGTAGCATCATACCGAATGGGGAAAAACTGAAAGCCTTTCCTCTAAGATCTGGAACACGGCAGGGATGCCCGCTTTCACCACTGTTATTCTATATAGTACTGAAGGTCCTAGCTAGAGCAGTCAAACAAGAGAAAGAAACAAAAGGCATCCAAATTGCAAGACAATAAATCAAATTATCCCGTTTGCAGATGATATGATTTTATATTTGGAAAAAGCTAAAGACTACACCAAAAAACTGTTAGAACTGATGAACAAACTCATTAAAATTGCAGGATACAAAATCAACATACAAAATCATTAGAATTTCTATATGACAAGAGTGAACAATCTGAAATAGAAATCAAGAAAGCAATTCCATTTACAGTAGCTGTAAATAAAATAAAATACCTAGAAATTAACATAACCAAAGAAGTAAAGGATCTGTACAATGAAAACTATAAAACAGTGATGCAGAAATTGAAGAGGACACAACAAAATGGAAAGACATTTCATGTTCTTGGATTGGAAGAATCACTATTTTTAAAATGTCCATACTATCCAAAGCAATCCACAGATTCAGTGCCATCCTTATAAAACTATCAATGACATTCTTCACAGAAATAGAAAAAAAACAACAATGCTTAAATTTATATGCAACCACAAAAGACCTAGAGTAGTAAAAGCTATCCTAAGCGAAAAGAACAAAACTGGAGGGATCACATTACCTGACTTCAAATTATACTACAGAGATGTAGTAACCAAAATAACTTGGTACTGGCATGAAACCGACACATAGATCAGTGAAAACAGAATAGAGAACCCAGAAATAAACCCATATATCCACAGTAAACTCATTTTTGACAAAAATGCCAAGAACATACATTGGGAAAGGGACAGTCTCTTCAATAAATAGTGCTGGGAAAACTGGATATCCGTATGCAAAAGAATGAAACTAGACTTCCATCTCTTGCCGTATGCAAAAATCAAATCAAAATAGATTAAAGGCTTAAATGTAAGACCGCAAACTATGAAACTACTAAATGAAAACTTTGGAGAAACTCCCCAGGTTGTTGGACTGGGCAAATTTCTTGCATAATACATCGTAAGCACAGGCAACCAAAGCAAAAATGGACAAATGGGATCACATCAAGTTAAAAAACTTCTGCACAGTAAAAGAAACAATCAACAAAATGAAGAGACAATAGTCAATGTTTAGAAGCAACTTTGGTGTTCATCAACAGATGAATAGATAAAGAAAATGTGATAAGGCCAGTGGCTCATGCCTGTAACCCCAGCACTATAACAGGCTGAGGCAGGCGGATCACTTGAGGTCAGGAGTTCAAGACCAGTTAGCCAACTTGGTGAAACCCCATCTGTACTAAAAATACAAAAATTAGTCGTTGTGGTGGTGGGCACCTGTAATTCCAGCTTCTTGGAGGCTGAGGCGGGAGGATTGCTTGAACCCAGGAGGTGGAGGTTGCAGTGAGCCTAGATCACACCACTGCACTCCAGCCTGGGAGACAGAGCAAGACTCCATCTCAATAAAAAAAGAAAGAAAAATAAACAATCAGCAAAGTGAAGAGACAACATTTAAAAGGTACAGTAAAAATACGATATTATAATCTTATGGAACCACCATTGTATATGCAGTCCATCATCGACCAAAATGCTGTTATACAGTATATAATGACAATTCCTGAAATGGTTTACTTCAAATAGTTTAGGGTGAATACATTGAATCCAAAAGAAATCATTGTAATTCTGGTAAACTGACTGATTTATTTATTGACCAATAAGCATTATTAACATTGTCATAGTATTTGCATTGTATTTTACTTACAGCAAATTTACTTTTAGGCTATGTAAATTTTCAAGCAAGGCAAAAATGTTGTCATTGTGACCGAAGAAGAAAATGGAAGATTTAACAACCCTGACAAATGTAAATCTATAGGTGGCAGATAGTGGGAGATGAGAGAGGAGAGGAAAGTGAAGAATATATAGAGGCATTGATGTCCTCATCCTGTACAGTAAGAAATCAAGATATGTAAGTAATTTTGTAGAAAAAGAAGTTGAAATATGAAGATATTAATGATTATGAAGGTGCCCAAAAAAGTAACACGTAAAGGCCATCAACTATTTGGAGACAGTTGAATGTAGATAATGAAATGAGTTAAAACATTTAATGTCCTATTAAGGAGCTAATATGTTCTTTTCTAAAGTCAAACAAGATGTGGAGTTATGATTATATATATATATATATATATATATATATATATATAT
>NW_016809646.1:21003-28415 GCF_001698545.2 Rhinopithecus bieti
AACACTACTCTTTAGCTTTGGGCATTTTCATATGTTAAAGACATTAGAAAGGAGATTTAAACAACCAAAATTGAAAATCTGTGTCTTCCCTTTAAGAAAACTAGGCTTAGGTTATAAAACATGAATCAGATTTAGCTCAGCCTCTTAATATACCCTCTGCTCTGTGTTATTAGAATCACATATGAGCCCCTATTTCTCATTTTACTATATTTAAATACTAAAAATTGAACCCCCAAATACCACTTTGTTATTCTGAAAAGGAATTTCAATTACATTCCATGTCTTTCAATCATCAAGGTAGGTCTTAGTTACGCCTAAGAGTTAAAAGGTACATAGGCCACTATTTTAAAAAATGCTTAATACCCACTATTGATTCTTTTGACTAATTTCAAACTCCTCTTCCCTCCTGTAGGCCTAATTGGAAATTACATATATGCTTTGGAATTCCTGTAATGGCCTATTTCTTTTTTCTAAGACATATGCCACCCTTTACATTGTTAAGTCATGTTACAAATCATAATGTTTCTTGCTCTATGATTAAAAGTTATTTGAGAATAAGAATTCTATGTATCCCAATCACCAGTGAACTAAATCTATAATGTTAGATGAATGTTGATGTGAACTTGAACGTTCACTTTTCTTTCTCAAATTCATTAAAATACTTATGCATTTTTTTGGGTAGCTTAACCAATGTATCAGCTCAAAAAATGCTCCCCTTTAAAAGTATTATCTATGATTACTATGATTCTTTGACTAAGCCAATAAAATTACAAACCAACATAAGAATTAGCTCATGTCACTGTGTTATTTTTCATCTGCAAAACATAGCATTTGAAACAGAATTCCTAATTAAAATTTTATAAATATGCGTAAGAATGTCAAGAAAAATGTGTTTGTTCATTTTATATAAAATTTCTTAGCTTATCTCTAAAATTAGAATATAAATTATTAACGATTTATCTAAGGAACATTAAATTTCTATCTTTTTTATTTATTTAGTGTGTTGTTATAACATTTCATACTTTGATATATGAGAGAAAGTAGCATAAAGTTCAAAGTAATGTAATGACAAATGTAGCGCAAGTCTCTGTAAAACTGCCACTATTTCAAAACAAACTATTGTCATTTGAGTATTTTGTTAGCTATTCCCTAACCTATAATAAAATTACATTTTTAGTATCATGATAAACCAAGCATCAACTCAAACAACAGATTCACTGACTATTCACAGCCTGAAATTGATATTTTATTTCTTCCCAAAATATAAGTACATAAAATACAGGTAGAAAAACTTCCTTAAATAGCGTTCATCCGAAATACGAAATACAATTCAAGGTAATTCAAAATGTTAAATATAATATGGTATCAATATAGTTAAGCCAAGTTTACTTATTAAACCGTTTATTTATTCAGTAAACACTTGTTTTGTAATTATTTGGGGCCATGAACTTATCAGACATAGCTCTTGCATTTGTGGAGATCATACCTTAGCAGAAAAAAAGGATATTGTACTAGTAGTAACAAATATGATAAACCTTAGCAAAGGGGATTCCTGTTCATTAATTATACATTTAAATGGGCATAGTTTACCTTTTCTATTATGTTAAACATATGTTGAAGGCATTTGTGTATTTCCAAAGTATTTAGCTCAATATCTTGTGAATGGTAGATGATACATATATATAAAGTGAACAAAGGAATCAATATATAAGCGTAATATCCTGTTACAAGTCTAAAGGATGTGATGGTACATAAGAAATGCAATAAAAAAGGATTTTACCTAAGGATTAGAATGCATGTTCTCAAATTTATTAGAAATAGAATAAGAACAAAATCAGATCTCCAAAGAAAGAGTGCAAAGTCAGATTTTCAAATAAAGAGTACAAGAGTTAGAATGGAAGTCTTTCCAAAAAGTGACAGTAGTCAAATATAATTTATTTCCAAATGAAGTTGTCAAATCCTTTTCACATATCTTTGAAAATAAGATAGGAGTTTCATCTGCTCAGGATGCTTTAATTGTCTCTACATTATGCCAAAACATCTGCTAGTTCCAGTCAATAGTAAAAACTCCATATTGTCAATTCAAAGAATAAAATCAGCTCAATCATTTTCTGGCATCATGTGGCTCAAACAAACCTGTTTGATTGACATCTGTATTTTTTTTTCTTTATTCTTTATTTTTCATTTAATGGAAATCCCAAAGTCTTGTAGTTTTATCTAAAGGGCTATGTTAATTAAGTAAACTTGCTAAATGCCTCTTCAGCTGTATTTGGATAAAACTGTCTTATTCATGATGTATACATATAAAATATATGTAAACGTCATATACTTTGAATGAAGCATATTTTAAGTACACTTGAAAATATTAAAAATAAGGAAAGGACAGTGTGCATACTTAAATTAAAATGCAATTTGCTAGAACTCAAGAAGTTGTAGTAAATATTCAAAGGTGAGTATAGTTTTATATGCTTCATTTGTATGTTCATTATAAATAGTGATGTAGAAAAAATCTTTGGAAAGAATAACAGTTACACTAGAAGTAAGAGTCATGAGAAGGAAATTACATTTCAAAAATTTCTGGTGAAAATAAAAGCTTGGTTGATGCTCAATGAATAGCTGTTGGATAGATTAATTGGTTGGATGCTTTATATATTGAGACAGGGAGCTGAAGTATGAATGGTAAGTAGTGGTACAATTAATCTGTTAATTCAATATGCTTAAAATAATACTTGATTAAGGGATTTTTCTAGTGAGAATAGTAAACTGAACAATAATGGTACATGAGGAAGAAAATAGTCACCTGTTGCATGCTCTACTTGAGTTTTCATCTATTTTTGTTTATAAAGTGATGATTTCTAGTGAACCAAATAAATTGGCTCCTTTTCTGTGTACCTTTATATATGTGTAAATAACCAATATTTATTTTTTGCACAATATTTATAATTTTAATAGTAATAGACACTAATGAAAAGTTTTCTTGTTTCTATAACATTAGTCTAAGTGCTTTAAATTTCTTTCTTAGTAGTTACATCAATCACATGAGGCAGGTACCCATTTTACAGATGTGGTAGTTAATGTAAGAAACGGTCAGTGGTTCTAAAACTAACTGTTTAAAAACAACTGATTCCATGATCACTAATGGTACTTATTCTTATAATAGGGTACACAATTTTGATTATAACTGATCACTCAATGTTACTTTGTAAACATATAAACAAACGTATCACTAGTAGCTGTAAAAAGTAAACTTCAAAACTTAACCTTATAAAAGATCATTTGTCATTCACATAAAGTAAAAAATGGGTGTTCCAAACTTGCAAGAGGTTCTGCTTTAAGTAATATTTAAGGATCCACACTTTTTCTAGTTTATAGCACTGCCATTTTCAAAAATGTCCCCCAAGTCAGTGTTCCTTTGCCTTTAGTCAGAGGGGGAACATGGTGCATGAAGGCTGATGAGTGGAGTTTCTTACGGACCAGAACTGGAAGTGGCACAGTTCACTTCCACTCATATTCCACTGTTAAGAACTCAGACACACCTGATTGCAGTGGAATTTTTGAAATGTATTATTCTAGCTGTGGGCTCGGGAAGAAAAACTGAGTTTCATGGGTGGCTATTCAGACTGTGACAGCCCATTCTTTTGGTCATCAGATATCTTATACAGAGAATACGCCCAGATGTGAAAACCCAAAACCTCAACCAGCCATTGCATCTAAATAAAAATCAAGCATTTCCAGATGTGCAGTAATTCTTGTCCAGTCTGCCTGTAGCTCCTCTTCATCTGGAGATATATGAACTAAGAAGACAAGTTGATTACTGTAGAAGGCAGACTAATACCCTGCCCCCACCCCTCCTCCAGAGATATCCATGTCCTGAGCCCCAGAACCCATGAGTATGTTAGGTCCCATGACAAAAAGAATTAAGGTTTGAGATAGAACTAAGCTTTCTAATTAGCTGACTTTAAGGTCAGAAAATGATCGTGGATTGTCTGAGATCTGAGGGGCCCAATGTAATTATGAGAGCTCTTAAAAGTGGAAGAGAGAGGCAGAATAGTTGTCTGCATCAGAGAAGGAGCTGTAATGATGAAAGGAGGTCAGGGGATGTAATGTGAAGTTTCGACCAGCCATCAGGTGGCTTTAAAAATGGAGGAAGGGGCCATGAGTCAAGCATTGGACAGCCTCTAGAAGCTGGAAAAGGGCAAGAAAATAGATTCTCACCAGAATCTCCAGAAAGAAGTGCCACCCTGCTACAATTTGATTTGATTCGAGTGCTACCCATATTCAATTTCTGCCCTCCTAAATGGTTAGATAATACATTTATGTATTGCAATTTGTTACAGCAGGAATAGGAAAGGAATACAATTCCTTCCCTCCCTAAATGTGCAGTATACAATGATAGTGCTGGAACAGGAGAACTACAAAAACATCCCCATTTAGAAAAAGAAAAAATGAGAAAGAACCAGAAGTACTGGCGCACAGTAATGACATAAGCTCAAGAGGAAGGCATTGTGAGCTGTCCTCTCACTCCCTGGTAATTAGGACAGTTCCTTGATTACAGCTGATTTTGTTTTGGGGGAGCAAATATCTTATTTTTTAGTAGATAAGGCTCCTAGCTCTGACTTCTGCAAAGTTCCTTCTCTTTCATTATTCTTTACCCAAAATGGACTTTGGGAATTATGCTTTCTTTAGGTACTACATAGTTGTTATAACCAGCCTCTTGCTCATACAAATCAAGAACCATGGTATTTTGGTTAATTACCAGAAAAGAGAATGCTAGCAGTTTTATTTTCTATTTGATTCCAGTTCTAGTGTTTTTAACCACATCAAAGTTGTTCTAATGTCTTTAACCACATAGATTTTTTTTTTTTTTTTTAGACAGAGCAAGGCTCTGTCGCCCAGGCCAGAGTGCAGTGGCACCATCTGCCTCAGCCTCCTGAGTAGCTGGGACTACAGGTGGGCGCCCCCACACCCAGCTAATTGTTTTTGGGGTTTTTAGTAGAGACAGGGTTTCGCCATGTTGGCCAGGGTGGTCTCCAACTCCTGGCCTCAAGCGATCTGCCTGCCTGTGCCTCCCAAAGTGTATGGATTGCAGGCATGAGCCACCGCACCCGGCAGGAGTTGTTTTCAAGACAGCTAAAATATGATGTATTCTTTGGTTTCACACCTGTGGTGTGCCTTAATCAGCCAGCACTGGCTTTCAAGAACTGATTGTTAAATTTTTGGAATTTTGGGAGCCAGTTGACATCACATTGGTAGCTTGAAATTGGAAGAATATTCTCAAATATTATAAATGCTTTATTATTTATGTACTTTTGAGATCAAGCACAGCAGTGTCTATGTCTTTATTTCTCAACTTAATGTAGGCTAACTTGACTCCTTCTGAAAAAATAAGTGAGAATGCTGGATAACATATCTTGGTTGCCAAACTGAATTATGTTGCTCAATTGAGAAGTCTTCTTGGGCTTTTCATTCAATGCCTTTTAAATTCATACCTCTTAGTCCTTGATGCTTAGAATAAGTTGGCTTTTCTAGCCTTTAAGGTCCTAAATGTCTGAACTTTCTCTACTTGCTAAACATTTCTGCTTGCATACCAACCAATTATTTCCTGATCTTATCTTCTAATAATATCTTATATAAAGCAGAACATAAATGTCAACCCATCATTATCATTACCATTCAAGTTATTGCAAGTGATATTTTCACCAAATGTTTTCTTACTTCACCAGATGGATCTCACTGCAATATTGATTTAACTGCCCAACCACTGTCCAACAACTAAGCCACTTCTTTTATTGCAACATTTTGTTAAAATAGCACCCTGCTTCAAATTATCACTTTCCGTATTAATTAGTTCAGGTGGCATTATCCGCTATAATTGATGAATCCCAAAATCTTATTGTCTTAATATACTAGAGTTTTATCTCATACATATATCCAAAAGTAATGTCTGTGATTTGCTGGTGGCTCTTTTTCAAGTGTTGATTCAGGGATTCAGGCTCCTTCTCTCGTAAGGCTCCTCTACATTCAAAATATTGTTTCCTCAGTCACTGTACTCTTCTGCTTAGCTGGCTGAAAGCAAAAGAGCATGTAGAATTATGCATGGGGTGTTTCTAGGGGCCAATCCTAGAATTAGCATACTCAATTTCTGCTTACACATCTTTAGCTAGAAATCATTTACATGGACACACTTTACTGCAAAGGAGGTAGTACATGTAGTCTAGTTGTTGGTAGAAGAAAATAATGAATTTGATAAAAAGCCAGCCAGTGTCTTGCATAAGTACTTTTGATTATTCTACTAAGTATTCTACATTAAAGGCTAATATGCCCCCATAATTTAATTATCTTATTTTACAGAACTTTACAATTTTGAATAAAACTGCGACAACACCATCATGCACTGTCCACCCTGTCTAATGACATTTTCATTTCTGAAAATCACCATCTCCAAAGAAAGTCATAAAATAAAAAGAATATAAGGTGCAATACCCTGTAACAAGCTAACAAAATAGCTTCAGAGTAAGTTTTCCTTTCTTTGAAAACAATGTTCTATAGGCACATATTTGAATCAGAGATTAAGTTGTAATCATTAGGCATGTAAGCCATAGGATCTAACTTCTTGTGTTTAATTACTGGTGCAATGTGAAACATTTTTCTAGTTACTACATCTGTTTGAGTCACAATGGGTTCATCTGGAAAATAGAGGTCAAAAGCATTAGTTATACAAAATTATTGTGTGGGATAAAGAAGAAAATATGTGTGGTAGTTTCCCCTATCGTTGGGGATATGTTCCAAGACCCTCAGCAGATGCTGAACTCCGTATTGTACAGATACACACTGTACAGCATGGACACACAAAATAAAGGTACGATACACACCCTGGGTGGAATGGAGTAGGACTGTGAGTGATTTCATCATGCTACTCAGAGTGGTATGCAATTTAAAACTTATAAATTATTTATTTCTAAAATTTTCCATTTAATATTTTCAGACCATGGTTGACCTCAGGTAACAGAAACTATGGAAAGCAAAATCATAAATAATTGGGGACTACTGTATAAATTACTTAGCTCAGAGCCTGATAAATAGTGAACACTGAAACATTTTAGCTATTAGTTACTGAGTGCTCTTTTCTTTTGAATTGCCAACATTGCAAATTGTCCTCACTGAGGATTCACTAAGCTCTATTATACTCTGGATATTGAGGGTGCTGTACCCACTTTGATCACACTCACCCAGCACTTTTAACTCTGCAGATAAAATGAAGAACTTAATTCATGTTTTACTTCACTATCAAACATTGGTGTTTTATAGATTCATTTTTAGAACATTCATTATATTTTTATTTTCACAATTGAGGTAATTACTTTATATTTTCCAAACATAGGGTTTTGTTGTGCAAACAAACATCCAAAAAA
>NW_016809647.1:0-2506 GCF_001698545.2 Rhinopithecus bieti
AGATAGGATCTTGCTCTGTCACCCAGGTTGGAGTGCAGTGGCATGATCAAGGCTTATTGCAACCCCCACCTCCGAGGCTCGAGCAGTCTTCCCACCCCAGCCTCTTGAGTAGCTGGGACTACAGGTGCATGCCACTACGGCCGGCTAATTTTTTGTACTTTTTGTAGAGACAGGGTTTCACCATGTTGCGCGGGCTGGTCTTGAACTCCTGGGCTCAAGTGATCCGCCTGCCTTGGCCTCCCAAAGTGCTAGAATTACAGGCATGAGCCACCGCGCCCGGCCAAAACTTGTTTCTTTCTTTCTAAATCAGAAGGTATTTGCCACTGTCTTGTCTTTATTTTATAAAGGATAATAATATTACCTATTTTACAGAATTGTTAAGAGAATTAAATAAATTAAAGCATTTAAAATGCTTAGAGCAGTGCCTAGATCATAATAGGGAATAACCAATTTGGGCTATTCATATTATGATGAATTAATCATAAATTTAACAAATATTTATTGCACAGACTTATGCAGAATTTGCTCTCTGACTCCTATGCCAAACACAGAGAATACGTAAAGAAATAAGACATAGGACTCTAAATAAAGTCTTAGTCTAGTGGTGGTGGATATGTGCTCATTTTCTGTGCTTCCTTCCACTAAATATAGTCACAATTAAATATGGAATCAATATAAACATGACTGTAAGCATATGGTTTTGTCAACATTTGTAGACAAAACATCAAAATAGTCCAAGATTCGAGTCTACTTCATAGTTTATTTTATAGTGCTTTTTGTGTCGGTAAGATGCCTTTGATAATCTTGACTTCTAAGATATATTTCTACATAGTAGACATATTCCTGATGCCTTTCTTTTTCCTCTTTTTTTTGCAAAATTCTAGGTTGCTGCCAAGAAATATCGTGACTTTGACATTCCAGCAGAATTCTCAGGAGTCTGGCGTTATCTCCACAATGCCTATGCCCGTGAAGAATTTACCCACACGTGTCCTGAAGACAAAGAAATTGAAAATACTTATGCAAATGTAGCTAAACAGAAGAGTTAGGACAGCTCTTACAGGAGAAAAGGCTGTATTTGTGATCAGATTTTACTTAATGACATATTAGAAAAGTTTTTGCAAATAAGAATATGAAAAATACTGTTTCTTCTGTCCAACTCTCTTATGAAAAGGAACTCTGTATTTTCTGTTAGCCATAAACAATCTGTCCACTGTATTTTACAGGTCTTCACACTTTTACTTAATTTTCTTTATTTGTATGGCAAACCACTGCAATCCTGAATGACATGGAAAGCATCACGATCTTTTGCCCTTTGCTTGAATTCCTGGAATGCATACATATAAGCTAAACAGATGTCTGCAGTTATAAATGTCATAAGTAGAGGTACAATCTCACCCTGCTCCTTAGAAACATTTCCATATAAATTGCTAAAATAATTCCACATTTTTGTTAGTTTAATATATACATGAGTTTATTTCTGATACAAATAACAAATTCAGAGAGTGAGCATATCAGAGAGGCAGATTCTAAAAGAATGATTTTTAAAATCAGCTCCAGGAAGAGATCAAGATCAATTGGTCGTAGAACAGCATTTGACGCCTAGAACTATGACCATCTTATGGCCAGAGATGAGAATGTAGCCTTTGTGACCAGATTATATTATTTTTAAATGAAGAAGCACTCATTAAATAAAACGTAATTTTAAAACACCAGAAATGAAGTCAACTGAATCTTTTATTCATAGAAATGAAAAGGAAAATAAGAAATGTGGCTGACCAAAAGGTCTTGTTGTTGTCCATAAAAGGATAAGGTAAACAGTCCTTAGATAATTATAAAACTTTCTACAAAAGTTAAAATGTTACATTACTATACATATTCAGATTCACTTGTTAAAGAACCCTTAAATCTGGAAACAAAAGCTGAACTTAACTCTTGCTCCCTCAAAGGAGAAACACAAGCATAAGTGCAGCATTTAAAAAGGAAAATATGGGGTTATATTTAGTTTTTGGTTGATAACCTTTGAGATACATCCTCTCATCAGCATATTTCAGAATACATGCAATACACTAGCAAGTTACAATTGATAGAATACATTTGAAATAAGCCAGGCACAGAAAGATAAACACCACATGATCTCACTCATATGTGGAATTTTAAAAAGTTGATGTCACACAAGTAGAGGGTAGAATCATGGTTACCGGGGGCTGGGCAGAGAAAGAAGGCAGAGGCACTGAAAGATGTTGGTAAGTGCCCATTATACATTTAAAAATAAATTTTAAAAACCTTCAGTTAAACAACTCTTGATTTAAAGGAAAAATATAAACCAAAACTACAGTACCTCTAAAACAAATAATGATGATGTAAACACTTCATATCAGAATCCATGGGATAAATATAAAGCAGTGATCAGAGGAAATTTTATAACACGAAACACTGCTATTAGTAAAAATAAAAGATTGAAAATAAATTGATTAAATATTGAGCTAACAAAAATTTTTTAAATGTG
>NW_016809647.1:4698-8527 GCF_001698545.2 Rhinopithecus bieti
ATATATATATTTGTTATTTTTTGAGAGATGTTTATCATTCTTTAAGGATTGGCAACTCTGCAGGAGTTGGCAATCTTCTACAGAGAAAAAAAGAATAATGTTTTTAACTTGATGGGTCAAGAGACAAAATTAAGAATATTATGTAGATGCCTATATCATAAGAAAGTTTTAAAATTCCACAAAATTCTTATTGATGAAATTCAAAATATAATAACAATCAAACACAATCTTTTATAATATGGGTCTACTAATGAGAAAGCTACAATTCTTTCTTGGGAAAACATTAAGTTAGTGTTTCCTATCTTCAAAATCAATTCAAATGTTTATCTGTTAATGCTGATCTATAATGAGATTTCACAGATTTCATTTTCAAAATATATTCCTTAATGAATGGGTACTGTCAAATACTGATGTAAATCCACAAACACATCATTTTATTAAAATAAACTTTATTTTGTAATATTTTACATTTACAAAAGTTGCAAAGATAGTACAGAGAGTTCTGTATCCTCCTCACCCAGTTTCTTTTATTGTTAACATCTTATATAATCTTGGCACATTTGTAAAAACTAAGGAAACAACATTAGCACATTACTATTAACTAAAGTACCTACTTTAATCAAATTTAACTACTTTTTCCCTAATTCTTTTTTCTGTTCTGGGACACCATCTAGGTACCACATTATTTTTAGTCATCGTGTTTCCTTAGCCTTCTCTGGTTTGTGACACTTTCTCAAATGTTCCATATTTTTAATGATCTTGACTATTTTCAGAAGTACTGGTCAATGATTTTGTAGAATATCTCTCAATTGGGATTTTCTGATGTTTTCTCATGCTTAGAGTGGTTAGGATTAGACTGGGGTATGGGTTTTTAAAAGATCACAGAGACTTCAAACTATACTATAAGGCAACAGCAACCAAAACAGCATGGTACTGATACAAAAACAGACACATAGACTAATGGTACTATATATATGTAACCAGTTAGAGGATGTATAGTAGAGAAAACACCACTTACAATAACAGCAAAGAAGATAAAATATTTAAAAATAAACAACAGGAAATATATAAAACCTATACAAAAAGAAGCTTAAACACTCCTGAAAGGCACACATTAAAACTTAAGCATATGGAAAGGCCTCCTTTGGTTCTTGGACAGGATGACTCAATTACATAATACATCAGTTCTCCATAAGTTAACTTATAAATGTATTGCAAACACAACAAAAATACCAACAAGCTTCTTTATGGACTTATATATGCCAAAACTAAGTTCATATGAAAAAAGACACATGAAAGAATAGCCAGGAAAACACTAAAAAAGAAAAATCATGAGGAGGAATTAGCCCTACCAGACATTAAAATATACAATAAAGTGTCTTTAAAACAGTGTAGTGCTAGTGTACAAATAGACAAATAGACTCGTGAAATAAATAAAAAGTTCCTAAGTAGGTCATTTGGTATGAAAATTTAGTTTAGGATAGACATCATCTTCAATCTCTGGAGCAAATATGGGCCTTTTAAGAAATAGTGCTGAGACAAGTGAAAAGCTATTTGTAGATGATAAAATTGAGGCAAAGAGAGGTTAACAAACGATTCAAAGTCATTCAGTTAGTAAGTGATATCAGTATAGCTGATATTTGAATCTAGGCAATCTGACTCCACAGTCTATGCTTTTGATCACTAGTCTATGATATTTTTGCTGTGCCACCCCTCTTATTCTTCAAAACTCAGATCAGAAGTTGCCCTGTTATAAACATACCTGTATCCTCACATAGCATTACTCGTCCATTCCTCAATATACCCTGTAATTGTACTTACTTATTTTGCTGAACCAGAGGGATAACTTGAACAATAACAGATATTGGGAAAGCAGATTGACTTCTGGCTAGTTTTGTTGGTGGCAGAGAGGGATAGAATATAGAGACCAGTTTTGGACATAGTAAGTTGAAGGTGATAGCTGAATATGCAAATACAAAAGACAAGGAATGCAAGGATGATTCAACATATGCAAATAAATAAATGTGATACATCATATCAACAGAATGAAAGATCAAAAATCATCTGATCATTTCAATTGATGCTGAAAACATTCAATAAAATTTAACATCACTTTATAATAAAAACTCTCAAAATACTGGGTGCACAAGGAACATACCTCAATATGATAATGCCTTATACAACAAACTCATAGCTAGTATATTGAACAGGGGAAAACTAAAAGCCTTTCTTCCTAAAATTGGGAACAAGACAAGGATACCCACTTTCACCACTGTTATTCAACACAGTGCTGAAAATCCTATCCAAAGCAATTAGACAAGAGAAGGCAATAAAAGATATTCAAATTGGGAAATAAGAAGTCAAATTATCCTTGTTTGCAGATGATATAATCTTATATTTACAAAACCTAATGAGTCCACAAAACTGTTAGAACTAGTAAGCAAATTCAGTAAAGTTGCAGGATACAAAGTAATACATACAAAAGTCAGTAGCATATGCCAAGAGGAAACAACCTGAAAAGAAACCAAAACAGTAATCCCATTTATGATAGCTAAAATAAAATAATAAACTTGACCAAAGAAGTGAAAAATTTCTACTATGAAAACTGTAAAACATTGATGAAACATTGATGAAAGAAAGAAAAAAAGAAAGGATATTGCATATTCATGGTTTGGAAGAATAAATATTGTTAAGATATCCATACTACCCAAAGCAATCTACAGATTCAATGCAATCCCTATCAAAATTCCAGTAACATTTTCACAGAAATATAAAAAATAATTCTAAAATTTATGTTAAACCATAAAAGACCCAGAATAACAAAAGCCATCCTGGGAAAAAGAACAAAACTGGAGGAATCACAGTACCTGACTTCAAATTATACTGCAGAGCTATAGTAACCAAAATAGCAAGGTACTGTCATAAAAGCAGACACACTGACCAACAGAACAGAAAAGAAAATCCAGAAATAAATCCATGCATTTACAGTCAACTCATTTTTGACAACAGTGCCAAGAACATACATTGGGAAAAGGACAGTCTCTTCAATAAATGGTGTTGGGAAAACTGGATATCCATTTGCAGAAAAATGAAACTACCCCATATACAAGAATCAAATCAAAATAAGTTAAATAATTAAATCTAAGAACTGCAATTATGAAACTACTACAAGAAGACATTGGGGAAACATACCAGGGCATTGGTCTGGGCAAAGATTTCTTGTTAAGACCTCAAAAGCACAGGCAAGCAAAGCAAAAATGGACAAATGGGATCACATCGAACTAACGAGCTTCTGCACAGCAAAGGAAACAATCAGCAACGTGACATAGAATGGGAGAAAGTATTTAAGAATACTCATTTGACAAGAGATTAACAACCAGAATATATAAGGAGCTCAAACAATTCAATAGGAAAAAAACAAATAGTCCAATTTAAAAATGGGTAAAAGAGCTGAATAAATGTTTCTCAAAAGAAGACATATAAATGGCAAACAGGTATATGAAAAAAAGTGCTCAACATCACTAATCATCAGAGAAATGCAAATCAAAACTACAATGAGATATCATCTAATCCCAGTTAAAATGGCTTTTATGCAAAAGATGGGCAATAACAAATGCTGGTGAAGATGGTGAAAAAGGGGGAGCGTTCATACACTGTTGATAAGAATATAAATTAATACAACCACTATGGAGAACAGTATGGTGGTTCCTAAAAAAATAAAAATAGAACTACCACTTGGACTCGGGAAGGGGAACATCACACACCGGGGCCTATCATGGGGAGGGGGGAGGAGGGAGGGATTGCACTGGGGAGTTATACATGATATAAA
>NW_016809647.1:11382-45539 GCF_001698545.2 Rhinopithecus bieti
TCATAAATCATTCTACTATAAAGACACATACACATGTATGTTTATTGCAGCACTGTTCACAATAACAAAGACTTGGAACCAACCCAAATGCCCATCAATGATAGACTGGATAAAGAAAATGTGGCACATATACACCATGGAATACTATGCAGCCATAAAGAAGGTTGAGTGCATGTCCTTTGCAGGGACATGAATGAAGCTGGAAACCATCATTCTCAGCAAACTAACACAGGAACAGAAAACCAAACACCGCATGTTCTCATTCTTAAGTGGAATTGAACAATGAGAATACATGGACACAGGGAGGGGAACATCACACACCGGGGCCTGTTGGGGAGTGGGGGTGTAGGGAAGGGATAGGATTAGAAAAAATACCTAATGTAGATGACAGGTTGATGGGTGCAGCAAATCACCATGGTACGTGTATACCTATGCAACAAACCTGCACGTTCTGCACATGTATCCCAGAACTTACTATTTAAAATAAATAAATAAAAACTATTAGGACTAATAAGCAAGTTCAGCAAGGTTGGAGGATATAAAATCAATATACAAAAATTAAATTACATTTTATAAACTTGCAAGGAGCAATCTAAAAATGAAAATAAGAAAACAATTCCATTCACAATAGTATCATAAGTAACAAAACACTTGAAGTACAAAACTTATACACTGAACACTATGAAACATTGTTAAAACAATTTTTAAAAACGTAAATAAATGGAATGATATCCATCTTGTGCTCATGGATGGAAACACTTAATTTTGTTAAGACAGCAATATTCTCCAAATTGATCTACAGAGTCAAATCAATACCTATCAACATTCCAATTGCTTTATTTGCAGAAACTGATAAACTGTTCTTAAAATTCATATGAAATTGCAAAGGGCTCCAAATAACCAAAACAATCTTTGAAAAGATTGGATCCTCCTCAGTAGGAGGACTCACACTTTCTGATTTCAGAACTTTCTACAAAGCTACAACAGTCAAGACAGTGTCATACTGGCATAAGGACAGATATATAGACCAATGTGTATTGGCCATTTCATTTCCTCTTCTGGGAATTGTCTCTTTATATACTTTGTATTTTTTATGTGTAATCTTTTATCACTGCGTTACTGTTTTAAAAAAAAAATCAGCTTTATTAGCATAGAAATAGAAAGTCCAAAAATACATCCATACGTCCATGGTCAATTGATTTTCCAGAGTGTCAAAATCATTCCATAGAGAAAGAATAGTATCCTCAATAGAGTGCTGGGATAGCTGGATATCCACATGCAAAGGAATGAATTTGAACCCCTTCGTCACACCATGCATAAAAAATGAACACAAAATAGATCATAGACCTAAATGAATGAATGAAAACTATAAAACTCTTAGAAGAAAGCATGAATAAATCTTCATGACCTTGGATTTGGCAAAGTATTCTTAGACATGACACCAGAAGCATGAGCAACAAAATGGAAACTCGATAAATTGTACTTCTTAAAAATCTAAAACTTTGTTTGGACACCCTCAAGAAAGTGAAAAAAAAAGAACACACCGAATTGGAAAAAATATTTACAAATCATATATCTGATAAAGGACTTGTATCTAGCATATATAAAGAACTCTTACAACTCAATAATACAAAGACTAGCAATCCAGTTTTAAAATGGGCAAAAGATCTAAGAATATTTTTCCAAGGAAGATACACAAATGGCCAATAAGAATGTAAAAATATGCTTGAAGTCACCAGTCATTAGGGAAATGCAAATCAAACTACAATAAGGTACCACTTCACATCCATGTTAGATAGAATGTGGAGAAATTGGAACCACATATGCTGCCAGTGGGATGTAATATGGTACAGCCACTGTGAAAAAGTCAGGCATTTCATCAAAGGGTTAGACATAGAGTTGCCACAGGACTGAGAAATTCCACTCTTAGGTATAAATCCCAAAAAATTGAAAACAGATATTTAAAAAAAAAACTTGTACATGAATGTTCAACGGTAGGATTATTTAGAATAGCCAAAAGGTGGGAACAATCCAAATGTCCCTCAATGAATGAATGGATAAACAAGATGTGGTCTATCCATACAATGGAATAGTATTCAGCCACAAAAAGGAATGAAGTACTGATACTTGCTATAGTGTGAATGAACCTTGAAAACATTATGCTAAGTGAAAGCAGCCAGTCACAAAAATGCACATATTATGTGATTCCACGTATATGAAATGTTCAGAATAGGGAAATTTATAGAGACAGAAAGTACATTAATGATTGCCAAAGGCTGGAGGAACATAGGATAGAGAGATGATAGCTAAAAGGTTCTGGGTTATTTTTTGAAGTGATAAAAATGTTCTAAAATTAACTGTGGTGATAGTTGTACATATTTGTGAGCATATTAAAATCTATGCTAAGAATTTTCACTTTAAACGGTTGAATTCTACAGTATGTGAATTTCCATGTTAATAAGGCTGATTTTTTTAAAGAGTAAGGCAATGATAAAAGATTACACACAAAAAATACAAAGGATATGAAAAGACAATTCCCAGAAGAGGAAACGAAGTGGTCAATACACAAGACTTGGTATTGACCTCATCAGTAGTCAGAGAAATGTAAAATAAAGCAATGAGACGTATTTTTATTTAACTACATTCTATTGACAAGAATTAAGAAAGAATAAAACATACATATGATGCTTGAAATAATGCAGAGCAATGACCTTTTCACACATTGTTGGATAGAGTTTAAACTGCTAAATAGTTTTGGAAAGTAGAATGGCCATGTCCATTAAATTTAAAATACTCATACTCTTTGAATTCATGGCCCCTCTTTTAAGACTCTAGCTCATAGAAATAAAATACGTGTGACTACACTTTAAAGAATCTTTATTGCAGCATTGTTATGACAAAAGGGAAATTAGGTGGAAATGGAAAGATATTTATGATGCTTTATTAACTGCAGAAAGCAATTATTAATTGAAAGTAAGGCCTCAGTTTAATTTTGTAAAACAAACAGCAATAAATGTATATGGGAATACAAACACATATAATATTTGTGTGTTTACGTGAGCATGGAAACACTTGTAGACTAATATATAATTATATACCTTCCCTTTCTTGAGTAGTTTTGTATTGCTTTGCTAGTTTCAATGAAAAGGTATGACATTTGCAGTTTGAACGACAGAAAACATTTTTAATTAACAGAGGGTGGGTGGGGTAATTAGAAAGGGAGGGAACGCGCTAATTTTGCAGCCATTTTGTGTGCGCTCCTCTTACAGACAGTGCGGCGGCCCAGGCGTCGCGTCTACGCCGGGGATTACAGTAACCCGGTTGTCAGTGATGAGTCAGAGTGCGTGGTGCTGATGCTGCTGCCATTTCATCACCTTTGCGAGCGCAGCATCCATCCCTCCGCTATCCGGGCGCCTGGGCCTACCCAGCTTCGGGTTCCCAGGTCAGCGATGCGCTCGCAGCAGAGCTAGATCCTGCCGAGCCGCGCTCTCTGAGGCGTCGGCGGGGCGCCCCCTCCCGCCGTCCCCGGTCCGAGCCAAGGAGACCTGCAGAGCCGCGGCCATGGAGGCCATCTGGCTGTACCAGTTCCGGCTCATTGTCATCGGGGATTCCACAGTGGGCAAGTCCTGCCTGATCCGCCGCTTCACCGAGGGTCGCTTTGCCCAGGTTTCTGACCCCACCGTGGGGGTGGATTTTTTCTCCCGCTTGGTGGAGATCGAGCCGGGAAAACGCATCAAGCTCCAGATCTGGGATACCGCGGGTCAAGAGAGGTTCAGGTGGGAGCGCAGTCCGGGCCCGCAAGCAGTGGGAGGGTCTTCGGGGTTTACACAGCCTCTGGGGAGAGAGACCTTCCTGGTCCTAGTCGCGGTCCAGGAGGGCAACACTAAGGGTCTTGGGGATTCTACCGAAGCCCACCTTTGACTAACCCGGAGTTCAGTGCAAGGAAAGAAGCGCCCTGGCAGGGAAGGCCGGTCAATAACGCATATTGCTTGCACCACAACTCCACCAACCTGCCCCTTGGTGGCTAATAAACTAGCTGGAATTGATTTCTGTATCTGTAATTCATCAATCTCAGTCCCTATGTTATGTACTTTCAAAAATGTTCCCAGGTCCTCCTAACATAACTGACAGAGATTTAGATACATAAATACATGTGTATTATGTTTTATTTCCATATCTGTGTGTGTGCACATATATATGCTAACATATGTTCTAACATAAAGGAAATACATACGATTGATTCCTTCTTGCAACCAGCACACATTCAGTGATCATCTACTATGTGCCAGACTCCGGGCTTGTTTCTGGGAAAACAGTGTGAGGAAACTCACACAAGGGGATGCCATGTAATCAAAACAGACAAAGCCCCTTCACTCTTGGAACTTCTGTGCTAACATAGTTGAGGGAAATAGATAATCAGCAATTACAAAAATGTGTCTTGCTCATATTTGTATGCCCACTCCCTACTGTAACACTTGGCACATAATGAATATGCTTAATTTCAATGAATTCATTGAATAATCAATGAATATGTTTACTTTCACTCAAAACCCTTTGCTTTGCTTTTGTAGCATGTATTATTTGTAATTAAATGTATGAACACAGAGGAGGAAAGGTTAACTGGAGAAGATGAGACCGGATGAGTATGACTGCCCAAGCAAAGACAGGAAACGCCCAGGGATGGGAAACAGCATGAATAAAGACAGAAGTGAGAGGGAGCAGAGTGTACACAGAAAACTTTGCAGGGAACAATTTGAACTAAAGTAGAGCAGCAGGAACCAGATCAAGAAAACTCAATAGCCCAAGTTTATGATCATTTGCTCATTTATCTATTGAAAACTAACTAAGCATAGAAGATACTGGTTGGGTAATTGAAGAGTGGTAAGGAGAAATAATTACAAATTTAAGTTGCCTCCAGCTCCTCACTTCCACAAACAACACTGTGGAAAATTCCTTGTACAGGTTCACTTTGAACTTGTGATTGCATTTCTCCTAAGCAAAGAAAGGTATCTTTTATGTGTTTGTCGGAATTTCTTTCTATATGAACAGCCTGTTCACATCCACTGCTTATTATTTATTGGGCAGTATGGACTTGTAAGAGTACTTTATAGATTAAGAATATTAACGCTTTCCTGTCATGTATGTTGTAACATATATTCCTAGTTTATCATTTGTCTTTTCACATTATTTAAGATTTTTTAATGTAAGGAGGAATTTAAGGTTTATGTAGCCTTATGTCCATGCTTAGAAGGCCTTTGTCACTTTCTTTGCTAAGTACTCACAAACAATTGATTTCTTGAATCAAGCTTTTCACAAATCAAAACCTTTGCTTGTTCATGTCTAATTTTCTGGTAAATCTACCATTCTCCATGAATATTCAAACCTAAGAGACAAGAAATGCTTTCAGTCCCCAGGGCTGATTTGCCTGATTCTGGAGACTTAAACTCATTTGTAAGTTTTACTTTTACCATCATCTAGCTTGGACTGTAGGTCCCTGGACAATGCTTGTTCTGTTAACACTGGGCCATTTTCCCTAAGCTATTGAGTCCTTCATTGTCTATCTTCTTTATCTGAGAAGACAGAAAACCTAAAAATAGACATAGATTAAAAAAATCACAGTACTCTAAAGCAAGTGATTGCAGAGACAAATAGGTCTGTACCCTGTAATAAGCTTTAATACACTGTAAGCAAAGTGCCATAATGTATATTTATAATGAGGCTCCTCAAGTCAAGAAGTTAAAACATGTGAAGTTTCTTCTGATGGCTCCTGAGTTGGCCTCTCTGAAATGTGTCAGGAAATAGGGCTGAGAGGCACATTGCCTGAACCCTTCACCATCTTTCTTTTTCCATTCCCACAGGCCTGGAAAATAAAAAATAAAATTGTGTTTCTCCTCACAGAAGAGATTGAGGATCCCTGTTAGCTAATAGTAATAATTAATAATAATAATAATAATGGAAAGAGAAAAACATGATAATGATAAATGGAAAAAATGGAGTATATAGCAAGATACCTACTTTAAATATTTTAACTATCATAAATTCCTTTCTATGTTTTAAAAATCCTGTTTCAACTACTAGCATTTGTAATGAACTCTCTACGTCACAGAACACTTTAATACCCATTGTTTCATTTTGCCTCATGGTAACACTGTGACTTAGGTATCCTATTTTGCAGAAAAGGAAGTTTCTGTCAGTTATTCAGATTTGGGGGGTGGGAGAGTTAGTTGTAGTTTTACCTGAAGGCAAGAAATAGAACTAAGATATGTCCCAGGGTCACTCTACCAGTGCTGAATCCATGGAAAATGCCTAAAAGTTCATGAGCGTTCATTTCTAGAAGATACCCATCTCAAAGTTTTACCCAATTGGAAACTCACATATTAGTATTATTATGGAGTGCCATTTGTATTCCCTTGTTTAAAAAAAAAAGAAAATCATTTTTATCAAAGGACTGTGTCAATAACCAGGAACACTTGAATATACTGAGTTCATTGACATGCAGAAGTTTGGGCACGGCCTTTATTCTTTACTTCTTTCTTGTGTTTTAGATCCATCACTCGCGCCTACTACAGGAACTCAGTAGGTGGTCTTCTCTTATTTGACATTACCAACCGCAGGTCCTTCCAGAATGTCCATGAGTGGTTAGAAGAGACCAAAGTACACGTTCAGCCCTACCAAATTGTATTTGTTCTGGTGGGTCACAAGTGTGACCTGGATACACAGAGGCAAGTGACTCGCCACGAGGCCGAGAAACTGGCTGCTGCATACGGCATGAAGTACATTGAAACGTCAGCCCGAGATGCCATTAATGTGGAGAAAGCCTTCACAGACCTGACAAGAGACATATATGAGCTGGTTAAAAGGGGGGAGATTACAATCCAGGAGGGCTGGGAAGGGGTGAAGAGTGGATTTGTACCAAATGTGGTTCACTCTTCAGAAGAGGTTGTCAAATCAGAGAGGAGATGTTTGTGCTAGTCAGCTCTTTTATTTCCAAAACATGCTCTCCTACTTGAACTGAAAAGTAAGAGAAATAAATAGAATCTTTGTGTAACTGACGAGAACTCAACCTCCATTTGGATACCAAGTGAGCCTCCTTCTCAGGGGGACTCTGACAGACTCATGTGCGGGTGGATGGGGGTGCCTGCGTGCTGTGACCAAGGGACTGAACTGTGGCCCATGCTAGGCAGTGGCTGCTCCATCAGCCCTTTGTGGACCACATGTTAAGGGCCTGGGGTTTAGGAAGCTAAGTCCCAGGAAAGCATACCTACAGACAGGACAACTATTACTTGGTATTTGAGCTCACCTACAGGCCATGAACATAAAGAAACACATAAAGGGGAAAAAAGTATCACATTGGGGACAAAGATTATGAGCTCTACTTATTCCATGAGAATACCCTGCACCAAAGGTGTTTTCTGGGTTTGGTTAAAAGGTACCAATTAGCTTTTAACAGCTTATCTGTAAAATGAGGAACATAGACCAAAAGGTCTGGTGTTCAAGTAAAGATGATGTGAATATGAAAGAAAGGCTATCTACACAGTTATTAGCACATTTGAACACACTTGTGATAGAATTACCAGCTGTATGAAACAAATCGTCCCATGCAAATTACCCTATAACTAGGAAAGGGACAAAGGTAAAGCCCATTCAGGTATTATTGACAAGAGGGCTTTAAACAAGTGAATAATTGCACAACTAAAAAGACATTTGAACTGTGTGGGCTATAAGTGTTCTTACCACCAAGACACTGGATTTTTATTGAAAAGAACCACATACAGCAATGGCAATGGGGAGTGGGATAGGGATAAAATACTCACCCCAAATGACCTTGGCCACCTGTCTGCCGTATATGTACACTGAGCTCCTGTCTACCCAAGAGAGTCAGCCCTTAATTCTCAGGTGAACAAACAGCTAACTGCATCAGCAAACTGGAATGGCTGGCTTGAAGTTTCCATTATTTTCTTGAAGAGAGGTGACGCTTTAAATTACTTTTTGGATTGTAGCCAGTTCAGCTAGGCAAAAGCCATACTTTTCACAATTAAAAAAAAACTATTCTGATTAGAGTCAGGTTTCTCATATCCATTGTGATAGGAAGGCCTAAGAATGGCAAATCGCTTTGAGATATAATATTGAACTTCAGCATGAATGTGACTGAATCTGAAAGTTTGGGAATTTGCTTCAGCCAGAATAAAGAAGCCAAATCATGAAAATTATGGAAGACTGTTCTGCCACCTGTGCCCCAAGTTGGATGAGCAAACCACTTTGGATCAATTCACAGCATTAATTACAAGTGAACTGATCATCTTCTCTATATTCATTTCACAAGAGCTGGCTTAGGTGGGGTAATTAAATTGCCACCTTTATGGTTGTAAAAGACAAATAAAACATGGCAAATTTGATTAACACAAAATTTCATCAACTGCTATACTTAAGTATTTAGAAGATTCTGAAAGCAAGATTATCCAGTGGGTAAATGAGAGTTGAGTGGATTCTGTCAGTTCAAAAAAGGAAAGAAACAAAACTTCTCTACAATTTTCTTGACTAAAATTTATTGTATGTACACTATTCCCACTCCTGGCATTTTTTGGCAGGTTTAAAAATATTCAGCATAAATCCAGCAGAGGTGGCTGAGCTTAATTGCTTAAATAAGTTCTAGAAAATTTAAAAATCATTTTAGTAGAATTCAGTACCGTTGTCACTGCAATAAGTGGGTTTTAGAAAATAAGTGTGAAAAAAATCAGGTGTTAATATAATACTAAGGATAAAGCTTTAGAAGCTATTTTACTACATAGGTAAAGAAAAGATAAACTAACTTGTAACAAAGACCACAACTGCATGTTGGATTAGATTGTCTCATATTTCAGAATAAAATGTACTGTATACTTTTCCTCACTTTGTTGTGCACTGTAATGAAATGTGAACAATGCTTTATTTAGCTGTATGTGAATGAAAATATGCTTGTATTTAGTAAAATGATTGATTATGTGACTGTGAGATTCCAAGTGTGTGTTATAGCTATTTCCAGAATCTGTTACTACAGTGTAGCAACTCTACTACCAAGGATATCAATAAGATGTAACATATACCATACACAATCGTATTCACCATTATCTTAAAGTCAGAAAGAGAATGATTTTTGAAAGTTATCTGACCATTATATCAAAAGTCACTGGGACCTCAGTACTTCCTGGTGAGCCTAGGCCACTTTGAGAAAAGTTGGTTCCGTCAAGCCTAAATCTTCATCGTGGTGATTTTAAATCAAGAGTCTTAATTCTGTTGCCAGGTAGTTGATTACAACTATTATATTCCCTGGAAAGCCTTCTTTTTTCCAGGCTAAGTTACCTCAGCTTTTTCAAATCCTACTACGGCATATTTTTTATGCCAGGATCACTTACAGTGTGGCACCGACATAAGAACACTATAGTTTAGCACATTTCCCAGGATTGATAGTGCAGGTGGGGGGGGGGGAGGGTAAGGAAAAAAGGAAAGATAATGGATTCTGAGTCTGGGCATAAGTAGATAGGTAGGCTAAGTTCTGTACAGCTTTATCACTTTCATAGTTAAGAGGGAATGGAAGGGAGGGAAGGGGAGAACAAGGAAAGAAAAAAGGAAAAAACAACAATGTAATATCCCCTTCTCCTTAAAATGCTCCCCAGGGCTTGATCATTTTTTCTTCATTTATATTAATTCTCTTGGTGGCTTCATTCAGTCCCATGGCTATAAATTAAATCTATAAGCCAATCAGTCCTGGATTTTTATCTTCAACTTGTCTATTTCCCATGGACTCCAGACCCTTATAACCAACTGCTTGCCTGACATCCCCACTTGAATGTCTACCAGGCATCACAAATTTAACATGTCCCAAATCAGGTTCCTAATCTTCCTCCCCAAATATGTCCCTCTCATAGTCTTCCCCTCCTCAGTAAATGGCAACTTTGTCCTTTCATCTACCTTTGCCAAAAATCTTGGTATCACCCTTGACTCCTTTCTTTCATAGTCCACATCTGATCTATCGGGAAATTATGCTGGCTCTACCTTAAAAGTATAACCAGAATATGACAGCCTTTCACCATTCTCAATGCTAACGCACTGGTGCTGTCCACTATCATTTTTCTGAATTATTATGATAGCTGGTCTCCCTGCTGCCACTCTTGTCATCTCCCCTTCCCCACCCCTGCCATGCTTGCAGTCTATTCTCTACATAGCAGCTAGAAGGAGCCTAATAAAACATTAGTTATAAGCAATCATCTACTCATAATTCTCCAGTGGTTATACATTTTACTCAGCTTAAAACCCAAAGTCCTTCCAATGGCCTGCAGAAGAACCCTTGGAAATAAATTCTATCTCCATCTCATCACCTCTGTAACCTCATTTCCTAACCCTCTTTATTTTACTCCAGTTAAATGGGTTCCTTTCCTGTTCTTCAAACGCACTAAGCACATTCCCATCTCAGGGACTTTGTATTTCCTTTTCCCTCTGTCTAGAATTCTTTTTCCTGAGATATCTGCATGGATTGCTCTCTCACCTTCATCAAGTTCGGGAGCTAGCAGCTTCCAAGAGTTGGAAGCAGTTTCCTCATCCTAGGGAAGACGTGGCTCCAAAAGTCATTGCTAACAGCTCAACCTAGAGTCTTACTCTTTAGTCTTCCCTGGGTAACAATAAAGTGTAGGGCACACAGAAAAGGGAAAGGAAACGTACAAGGAGACAATGAAATCCTGGAGAGTACATTTTACAGGATGGCATGAACAGTAGTATCAAAATGCAGCAGCGGATTCAGAAAGATAAAAACTAAAATGAATCCCCAGGATTTGAGAGAACAGGAAGTCATGAGTGGCCTTTGCCAGTATAGTGTTGGTGGGATGATTGCTGCCTATATCAAGCCTCTCAGGAACTTGGTGTTCTCAGTTCTGTCAGAGGACCAATTCTCTTCTCTCTTTCTTTTCTCTATCCTCTCCTCTCCCTAGACAATCTTACCTACTCTTGTGACTTCAGTTACCATCTTTGCATTGCTGATTCCAAAATCAGCAACTCTAGCTCACTTTTCTGCACGTTATACCAATACAGCCAACTTGACTACTAAACACAGCCACAAATTTCTCAAACTCAACATATCCAATACTAAAATCAGTGTCTATCAAAATGTGCTCCAACCACCCCAGTCTTCCTCAGCTCTATAAATGACACCACCTGACACTACCGTTCACAGAAATTGGGAGTTATTCTTAAGTCCTCACTCCCCCTCACTTCTCATATCAAATCTATCATGTAGCACTGTCAACTCTAACTTCAAAATATGTGTCTGACCCTGGGCAACACAGTGAGACCCCATCTCTACTAAAAAAAAAAAAATTAGCCCAGCATGGTAGCACATGCCTGTAGTCCCAGCTACAAGGGAGGGTGAGGTGGGAGGATCACTTCAGTGAGCTGTGATCACACCACTGGACTCCAGCCTGGATGACAGAGCAAGAACCTGTCTCATACATATATATATATATATATATATATATAAAATCTGTGCGTATATATATGTCTGCCATTTTTTCTCCATCTCCATTGATATTACGTTTGTCCAGGCCACTATCAACTCTTACCTGAACTACTTCATTATCTTCCTAACTAGTCTCCCTACTCCTTGTTCCCACTCCCATGATATATTCTCAACATAACAGCCAGAGTGATCTTTTCACAACATAAGTCAGATCAAGTAATTCCTCTGCTTAAAACTCACTGGTGGTTTATTGTCACATTTAGAACAAAATCCAAATAAACCCTACATNAGAACCTGTCTCATACATATATATATATATATATATATATATAAAATCTGTGCGTATATATATGTCTGCCATTTTTTCTCCATCTCCATTGATATTACGTTTGTCCAGGCCACTATCAACTCTTACCTGAACTACTTCATTATCTTCCTAACTAGTCTCCCTACTCCTTGTTCCCACTCCCATGATATATTCTCAACATAACAGCCAGAGTGATCTTTTCACAACATAAGTCAGATCAAGTAATTCCTCTGCTTAAAACTCACTGGTGGTTTATTGTCACATTTAGAACAAAATCCAAATAAACCCTACATTTCTTAACATGGCTATAAGGCCCTGCATGATCTGGCCTGGGTCTACCTCCCCAACTCTGAGGTCTACAAAAGCAGGAATCTTACTCATCTTGTTCACCAGTATTTCTCCAACTTGTTGCAAGTTAGGTGCTTGAATAATCTATACATACTTGAATGAATGATTGTTTTCTTGCTCTACTTTAATCCAATGACCTTGAGTCTTACTTCACATCAGTAAAATACACACATGTCCCTATCTTGAAGCATTACCAAATTTTATACAGCCTCTAGAGTTCTGATTATAAGCTATGGTTGCTCACTCTCTCCTATGAGCCCTGCCTTTAAATGTCTTTAGGACGTTTTAGGCAATCAACCAGTCCCCATTGCCAGTCTATTAATGTACCCCTTGATTTTGTTTTCCTCCCCCTTTTTCCTGGCTCTTGTAGCCAACAGCATTCAACCATAAGTTCCTAAAGAAAATGACTGTTTAAAGCTTGGTCTATTTCTTTCTATATATTTTTATTTCAATTTTCAAAAGGTTGTTTAACATAGTGGCTAAGAGTATGGATTTTGGAATAAAACAGACATTGAGTTCAATTTCTGGCTACCAGTTATGTGTGATTCAATCTCTCTGAGTCCCAGTTTACACATATATAAAATTGGATAATAATAGTATTTAATTCATAGAGTTGTTGTGAGGATGAAATGAGATAATCCATATAAAGTACTTAGCACAGGCTCTGGCATTTGGTGAACATCACATAACAAACTTACTCAGAAAAGGTTACGTACTATAATATGTTTGCACCTAAATGAATCTTTTTCATAAAGGGTAACACATACTATGCCATTACCTTTTTCACATATTGTATATTCTCTTCAAATACACAAGGACAGAAGCTATGTCTGTTTTTGCTAACCATTATATCTTTACAGTTTATCAGTACCTGTACACATTTGCTGAATGTGATCAAGAGTTAGTTGACATACTAAAGATGACAGAGCAAAAATAGAAGAAAACTGGGTCCTTGATAATGTCATTGAGCTATAGATTTAACTACCCTGGAGTCACCCTATATTAACATTCCTTGCTACATGAGTAATAAATCCCATTTTAGTTTGTGCAATTTTTTTTCCACCTATAGCTGAAAGTCTCCTGATACGAAAGTATTCCACTGTATGGATATACAAGTTATTTAATCAATCCTCAGGTTATGTGCAAATTTTGCTGTTATAAAGCAATTCTAATTATGTCCTCAAGTCAAAATCCTAGAAGTAGAATTTATGAATCAAAGAAAATATACATTTAAAATTTTGATATAATTGATTAGATCGATATTTTTAAATGTGCATATCTTGGTTAGTGGTTTTCTGTGGCTTGCAGCTGAAGCAGTCCTATTTATTAGTATGATCTCCTTATATATGTAAATTAGTTTTTTATTCATCACATATGTTGCAAATTTTTTTAGGTTTTTCTGATTTCTTAAACTTTCTGATGGTTGTTAATACAGAAGTCTCTCATATATAGGTGATTAAATCTGTTGTCTACAATAAACTGGAAACAGTCTTTGTCTCAGAATTGGGGAACTGATGCCTGGAAGACGAGCTGTGAGGAAGACTTAATTTCCATTGGATAACATTTGTATCTTTTGATTTTTGTGTCATGTAACTTATGTTCTCTTTCTTGTACAGTATGTTGTCTTAATGTTTTTTGGCAATAGTGTTAGGTTGAGATAGGCCTTCCCCACTCAAAACTAGAAAATGGTTTTCCTATGATTTCTTATAATGGATTTGGAATTGACTTAGGTATAGGAAGCAGAGATAGGGATAAGAACTATTTTCCCAAATGACTAGCTATTTGTCCCTCCACCATCTGACACTGATATATGGCAGGAACAAGTGTCTTTACAATATTTGCCCAAGAATATGTCATTCAATCTTTGTCTTTTTCCTGCTGTTATATGTTTCTGGCATTTTGACCTTAAATTATCTTTAATAGGCTATGGAACTTTTCACTGCATTATTATTTTACTAGGTGCTTTTAGAAAGAATGCATATTGACTTTTTCAAATGTCTTTCTGGTACCCACTGAGGAAATTAAATGGTTTTCTTCCCTTAACCTGTTAATGTAATTAATTATATTAGTAAATCTGTTTACGTTAAATCATATTTATTTACATTCTTGGAATAAACTCTACTTGTTCATAACATATTTTTAAAATACTGCTTAATTTAATTTACCAACATTTTATTTAGGATCTTTGCATTTAAATTCATGTTTCAGATTGGTTCATAATACCATTTTCAGAAAGGTATCCCATGGGGATTACAAAGAATCTAGGTGTGTGTTGGGGCACCTACAGTCAAAACAAATTCAGAAAATTGTGGATTAAACAAAGCAAAATAGTATTCTGTAGGACTACTGAATACTATGGTATATTGGGACTCTCCATTGGGAGGTAATTTTATACAGCATCTCCTCAACTTATATGACAAAATAACTCACTTTCTGAAGCATCTTAACAGACATTTCAGTGAAAAACACATTGGGAAATGTTGATCTTTTGTGCTTTCTGTCAGGTTTTGGTATCATAGTTATGCTGGCCTCATGAAATGATGAAATGATTAGAAATCTGTCTTCTTCTATACCCTAGAATATTTTAAATAACGTGGGGTGGTCTGTTTCTTGAAGGTTTGATAGAATTCACTCATAAGAGCTTTTGCTCCAGCATTCCTTTTCTTGTGTGCGTGGAAAGGGATATAGATCTTTGACAATCCTTTCCACTTATTTCATGGTTATGGCTAGATTCCATTTTCAACCATAATATTGACTGTTTTCATTTATGTTCATTGCCCTTCCCTGAAACAGGATTATATTTTCCTCTAATGACGTAGGTTTGGCCATGTGACTGGCAATGTCGCAGCTAGAGGTTTTTCTACTAGCTTGGATTCAGGAGTAAAGTCAACATGGAGCAGAGCAATCCTTGACCTATAATGGACATGTAGCCACCAGGACTGGGAATGACTACCACAGCATGTCATAGCCTATCTAGATTAACACCTACATCTGGCTGGGTGTGGTGGCTCAAACCTGTAATCTCAGCACTTTGGGAGGCCAAGGCAGGAGGATGGTTTGAGGCCAGGAGTTCGAGACCAGCCTAGGCAACATAGTGAGACCCTGTCTCTACAAAACAAAACAAAACACCGCATATATCCTCATGAGTAAATTTTGGTAATTTATGTTTTCCTTGAAAATTATCTATTTCATGTAGATTTTCAAATGCATTGGCATACAGTTGTACTTAGCATAATTTAAAAATTTCTGTAATGGTGGATAGACCTCTCTATCATTTGTAGTCTTGTGTGTTTTCTCTTTCTATTACTTATTTTGATCGGTATTTTCAAATAACCAGCACTTAGTTTTATCAATTTTACTTTCTCTGCATTCTAATTTATTGATTTTTAATGTTATCTACATAAAGTCATACTTTGTCCTTTTTTGTGTGAATGAATATTTCCCTGGTTCTTCATATGCCAACTAATTTTTACTGTACTCTGAACATTTTGAATATTATGAGATTCTGGGTCTTGTTTAAATCCTATGTAGGATTTTGATTTTTTGCTTTAGCAGGCAATCAACCTGAGTAAATTCAAGTCACACGTTCCAACCTGCAGTGGTCTATCCTTTTGTTCACTTCTTAGTCTTCAATATACTAATTAGAAACACATCCAAGCTTGTGCAGCTATGGGGTTGCTTTTCAGAGCTCCTCCCTCTCCTTGTCCTCCATCTCCAGCACTTTCCACTTCCCTGAAAATTCCCTTTTGGGTGCTCTAGGCAGAAATCTTGGGCTTTAGCTATCCTGCTCTGCTGTGCTGTGTCAGGGGCCATGCGGCAGGAAAACTAAAGGAAAAACTTACCGGTTAACTCACTGTGGGTTCATTGGTACTCCAAATTCAGTTGTTCTTTCCTGATAGCCTACTGGTATTTTATTTTCCCTGTCTTTAAATAGCTGTTCCATGCATTCTGCCTAGGTTTTATAGCTGCGCTGAGCAGGGGAGACAGGATGAAGTGTGCTTCCTCCATCCTATCCACAAGTCAAATTTTACTCAGTGCATTTTTACAAAGGTGCCAAGGTATTTATTAACTTAATGGGGAAAGGATAATATTTTTAACAAATAGTGTTGAAAGAATTGGACATACATATGCAAATAAATGAATCTGAACCCTTACTTCACACTATACACAAAAATAAACTAAAAGTAAATCACACACCTAAATATGGGGCTAAAACTTTTTTTTATTTTATTTTACTTTAATAAAATAAAGTAATAAGCATACTAATAAGAAAATTGGACTGCCTTATTGTATATGCCTCATAGGGTTAGTTATAATGATAAACAAGATAAGCAAACAGCAGTAAATACATGTGCAGAACGTGCAGGTTTTTTACATAGGTATACTTGTGCCATGGTGGTTTGCTGCACCTATCACCTGAGTTTTAAGCCCTGCATGCATTAGCTATTTGCCCTGATGCTCTCCCTCCCCTGCCCCTACCCCACAGGCCCTGGTGTGTGTTGTTCCCCTCCCTGTATCCATGTATTCTCATTGTTCAACTCCCACTTATGAATGACAACATGCGATAGTAAAACTAAACTTCTAGAAATTTAGGATGAAAACTTAAAAGTTTTAAAACTGATAATATGATTTCATCAAAATAGGAAACTTTTTGCTTTTCAAATGACAGTTAAGAAAATGAAAAGTCAAGCCACTGACCTGGAGAAAGAATCTGCAATATCTGATAAAAGACTTACATGTCTAGATTATCTGAAGAACTCTCAAAACTCAATAATACAAAGATAAACAGCCCAATCACAGTACATGATGAGTATTAATAGGAAGGCCCTAGAAGAGACAGGTATACTTCTTGCCATTCACTAAAAATGCAATTTTCTTTCACAGCTATATTAATATATATATAGCACTCCCTATGCCATCAAATGCTTTTCCCTTTCTAACGTTTTAAGCAAATTGCTCTTCAAACTATAATACTCAATTCAAGCATCACCTTCTTAGAAAATTTATCCACCTGATTTAAGTAACATCAAAAGGTCTCTGCTTTGTGGAGATTATATATGGAATACAAACACGTATTTCTCTGTTAAAGCAGATATCACATTTTTTTACAATCGCATCTACTATACATCTGATTTTCTTACAAAAACACAAGTTCCTTGAAGGTAGAATCTTACTCTTAATTGGGGAAGTCATAGAGCCGAAAGCTGAGGCACTGACAAACCACAATGGAAATAATTAATTTTGATTTGTAAGAGTCTCACCTTTTCCTTGGGACATAATGTAGTATCAATGAAGCATCACATCTCAGAGCAATTATTGAACTTCTGCACTTTAAATCTCCACTAGTTTCCAACAGCAACTTCACAAATATGTTTTTTTCACACCAATAGCAATTTCGAAGACATCTGTCCTCATAAACTCTTCTTAAAGAGGTTAGACTTATTTTTAAACATTTGAGCATATTTTATCATGAAAGAACAGATTTTGCTGGGGGTGGTGGTTCACACCTATAATCCTAGCACTTTACGAGGCTGAGGTGGACAGATTGCTGGAGCTCAGGAGTTTAAGACTAGCCTGAGCAATATGATGAAACCCCTATCTCCACAAAACATACAAAAACTAGCTGGGCATGGTGGCACGTGCCTATGGTCCCAGCTACTTGGTAGGCTGAGGCAGGAGGATCACTTAAACCCGGGAGATGGAGGTTGCAGTGGGCCAAAATTGCACCACTGCATTCCAGCCTAGGTGACAGAGGAAGACTCTGTCTCCAAAGAAAAAAACAAGAACAGATTTTAAACAATTTTCAAATTAGTATGCTTTATTAGTAATAAGCATACTAATAAGATGCATGCAATATATGAATCCTCACTGTATGCAAAGCACTGTTGTAGGTACTACAGATAGGTGAAGATTAGAACAAAAATTTCTGCCCTTATACAACTTCAAGTTCTAGGGTAGCGACACAGACAACGAGTAATATAAATATATAGCATGTAAAATAGTGATGAGGAGACTAACAACATAGTTTATCGTCCAAGCTGGGCTTCTACTGAAAGTACAAAGAGGAGCTAAAAATAATTAATAGTTGTGAACAACACAAATAAACCAGACTGTCCCATGGCATACAATTACCCTAGAGTTAAGCACTAAAGGGAAAACAAAGCAAGGAAGGATAATGATATGCATTTGTGTGAGGGAGGGGGGTAGTAATGAAGCTCATATTTGAAGTTATATTTCAGTGAAGACCTGAAAGTGTTAAGGCGTAAACCGTGTAGATATCTGTACATTCCAGGAAAAGAGAATAACAAGTAGAAAAGTCCTGTGGCAGGAGCAAAACAAGTATGTTTCAAAAACAGCAAAGGAACTGGTGTGCTAGAGCAGAATGAGCCAGGGAAGAATGAAAGGGGGGTAAATGAAGAGAGAGAGAGTGGGTGCAGGGGGCTGAGTCACGTAGATTAATTTAGAGAGGGGGTGTGGGACCCAGATCAGGTAGGGCTTGTACATCATTGTAAGGACTCTGGCTTTGCTCTAAGACAGAAGTCACTGAAAAGAGACACTTGATCTGACTTACAATATCAGAATTCCTCTGGCTTCTTGTAGAGACTGAAGAGGAGCGACTGTGGAAACAGGCCACATCAGGAGGCTGTTGCAGTGATCCACATGAGAGATGTTGGTGACTTGGACCAGGATGGTAGCTGAAGAGGTGATGAGAGGTGGTCAAATTTTGGATACACCATGAATTTAGTCAGGAATTGCTGATGAACTGAATATGATGTATAAGAGCATGGGTGGGATTTGAGGTGAGGAGAGGAAGGAGGAAGAATCAGTTTAGTTTTCAACACATTCAGTTTGAGATGCCTATTAAGTTTCACATATGGAGATGTCAAGTAGGCAGTAGGATATGAGAGTCTAAAATTCTGAGGTTTAGAGGTCCAAGCTGGAGATAAAAATCTGGGCATTATCAGTGCAGGGAGGACAATCATTTACATGAGATTGGATGAGTTCCTCAAATACACAGAAAAGAGGTCTGAGGAGTAAACCTTTGGGAACACTAGAATTTAGAGGTCATAGAAGATAGAACTCCTACATGAAACTGAGAAGGAGCAGGCGGGGAGGTGGGAGGAAAACCAGGCAATATACTAGAAACCAAGGAGGCAGAGTTAAAAGGAGAGAGCAATCAACTGTGTCAAATGCTGCTGATAGATCTAATAAGATGAAGATGAAGACTGACCATTGGATCTCACAATGTGCATGTCTGGAGACCCTGCCAAGAGCAGTTTCTGTGGAGTATAGCATAGAAAAACCTGGTTGGAACAGGAGGGGAAAAAAGGAAAGTGAGTACAGAACACTTCCAAGGAATTTTCTGTGAAGAAGACAAGTAAGGATGACAGCTTGAGGGGATGACAGGCCAAGAGAATTTTGTTGTTGTTGTTGTTTGTTTTTTAAGATAAGAAAGATTCAGTGGAGAAAGACTGAGGATTCAGGAGAGACAAGTTCATGGGAGAACCTTTCTTCTCTTTAAGATTGCAGGGACACTTTATCAATGCAAACAAAAAGTAAAGTACAGAGTGTTCCGCTGTGTACTATAATGCAATGCATGTGCTCCTAAAACTTTAAAATTCTGCAAAATTGCACAGCAGCTAAGTAATTTTGAATTACCTTATTTGTATTCTTGAATTTTATGTTGAATTATACAAATTCAACATGTACAAAGAATTCAATTATTTAGAATTATAAATTCTAAATAATTTTGTAATTATACTTTTATTTTGACCTAAAAGTTCTTTAACATAGTGCTTAATTTTGAAATGTTTCAATTTTTCTCATTTAAACTATTATTCATTCCAATTTTATCTGCATAAGTTGAATTGTGTCCCCCAAAGATGTCAAAGTCCTTGCCCTCAGTACCTGTAAATGTGATCCTATTGTGGGGGTGTGGGGCAGTCAAATTGTAGATGTAATTAGTTAAAATGAGGTCATACTGGAGTAAGGTGGGCCCCAATCCAATGACTGATGTCTTTATAAAAAGGGGAAATGTGCGCACAGGAAAAACACCAGGTGAAAATTGGAGTTCTGCTACCACAAGCCAAGAACTACCAGAAGTTAGGAGAGAGGCTTGGAACAAATCTTTCCATAGAGCCTTCAGAGGGAGCAGGGCTCTGTGAACACTTGACCTCAAACTTCAATTCTCCAGAACTATGAGGTGATAAATTTCTGTTTATTGTTTATCATCCTTTGTAACAGCAGCTCTAGCAAACTAATATACTTACAGTAACAAGGCCTAAGGGAAAAATAGGTTTGGGGTGTACCACTTAAAATCAATACAACTTTGTGGCCAGAACACTCAACAGAAAAGGTCATTGGTACTTAGGAAACAACATGTGCACTGCCAGGCCAGAACTCCTCTAACTGGAGGCTGCGCCAGGTAATGTTAGAAATACACCATACATTGCCCTGGAAATGTTTATAATGCCTTGGTTAGGGCAAGACTGGGGGCTGAGATGAGGATGAAGCAAAGGTTTATGAATATGGGCAGATGGTGGGTAGATGTGGGGTGGAGTGCACAAAGAGTTCTCTGGTTGCTTCGGTCTTCTTGGCCAACTAGAAAGCAGGAACATCAGCTGTGAGCAACAACCAGAGAGGGAGTGTCAGGGTTTGAGACCAGGAGAGAGGGTATGAAACTATCTTGCAGAGTAAGGGAATGAATGGATCACTGCACAGCATCACTGCCCTCTTGAGACTTGCAGTGGTGACCTTTTTTAGTTACATTAAGCTGCCTGGGAATTGGCAGAGTTGGTCTGAACCAAGACAGTGACTCAGGTAAGTCAGTATAGCAAAGCTGGATGACAAGAACATTGACAACATGTACAAAGAATGAAACACAAAAGGAAGAGAAGTAAGGATGTGCAGGGCAGTGAAAACCTGAAAAGGTAGGAAGTGGTGGTCAGGAAGCAGAATGACTTGAGGCTGAAATTAGGAAGGAGCTGCAGTGGTTGGTAATGACAAGGATTCACATAAATACGACAGAGTTAAGACAGAAGATACACAGTATTATCCTAAGAGACAGATTATCCTTACTTTTAATGATGGAAGCAGCAAATGTTAGTGTTGGTCACTTGATTTGCTTTTTATTCTTTTGAGTTTAGCAACAAAGGCTTATATTTTAATCTGAATCCCCTGTTCTTAAGCTTTTTAGTGTTCTCATTGCACCAAATTCTAAATAATTTTGTAATTATACTTTTATTTTGACCTAAAAGTTCTTTAACATAGTGCTTAATTTTGAAATGTTTCATATTTTTCTCATTTAAACTATTATTCATTCCAATTTTATCTGCATTATAGTCAGAAAATGTGGCCCAGATGATTTGCACTTTTGGAAATTTGGCCTTTATTAGCTTAATACGTGCTCACTTTTTGTAAATGATTTTTGAGAACTGGGTTTGTAGGTGCCAACATTTATTAAATTAGCATTACTAGCAGTCTTGCCTAATTAACCTGTAAATGACTGCGATTAATATATTAGGACTCCTATTAATGTTTCTGTCCATTTTCCTTGCATTTCTAACACTTTATACATTTTCACATAATGTTATTCACCAGATACATGTTCACGAAGGTTTCATCTTTGTCATAAATGGTAGCCTTTACCAATGCAAATAAATATATGAAAGGAAAAAGAAAAATTACCTTAAGAAAACAGCAACTTGAACTTCTACCACAAATTCTCAGGTGACCTGGCACTTTGGAACCCACAACAGAACGAAAGCTGGCAAGCTCTACACTTTAATAGAAGACCCAAAGATTGCTTGATTTTCCAAAATATCCAATTGCCATCTCATTTGAAGTTTTGAAAACATTTTTTAAAATGTATGTTGCTCTGAAATACTTTACATATACTAATTGTAATTCTGTAGAAATATTTTCTGGGGTTGGAAGGAGACTTCCCTGAAGTGGGCAGGTTAACAAAAGTCATATTACATCATGTTTATAATATTTAATATGGTTGATAATTGCCATAAGCAGTGTTCAGTAATTCAGTATAGCCTGCCACTTTTAAGTACTAAAACACTGGTATCTATTTGCCATTATTCAGTAATAATCTAAATAATTTTGTCTCATCACATATGTAGTCATGCATGAAAAGTTTGAGCTGCCCAGTACTCTGATCATATTCCTCCCCCTTAAAAAAAAAAAAAAACTTCTGAAGGTGTATTCTTATTATCAGCTTTTTAAATGATCCTTTCCTTGGTCATTAGTATCAGTAATCGGTTTTCCCTACGGTTACTGGATTTCTCCCAGAACCAATTTGGGCCCCATCTACTTTCAAAAATTCCTGATGTAACTAACTTTTCACCAAGGGGAAATGGGACAGGTGGAGGTTAGGGGCTGGGGTAGAGAGACGCGCCATTGGATACATAAGGAGGCGGGTGTGGTAGGGACCAGAGTAGAAGGGAAGGGGCTCAGTCCTTAGTTTCCAGCTTTCCTGCCTTTTCAGGGCCAGACTCCCATCTCTGCTTGCCTTTTGTCTTCCAGAGTCATCTTTGTTTTGGGACTTGTCCACTCCTTCTCTAGGATAAAATTTATTTTCTCTGGACCTTCTTCCCCCAACATCTGACCTGCACAAACTCTAGCCAGAAAAGTTAAAAGAGAAAGTCCTAAACCATGGTCATCTCTCAAATAACCAGAGTAATGACCCTTTCCTTGGTCATTAGTATGAGTAATCAGATTTCCCTATAGTTGCTAATTACCTGGATTTCTCCCAGAATCAGTTTGGGATCTGGTGGCTGAGGGCCAAGTGGAGAAGAAAAGGCAACTGCAGTCCACTTTTATTTTATTTTAAAGGTTCAGAGGGTACACGTGCAGGTTTGTTACATAAATATATTACATAGTGGTGATGCCTGTGCACCACACTGTTTAATGCATCACTGGTATCAGTGTCTCAGTGTGACCCAAAATAAAAAAAAAAGGCAGCATGGCCATTTTACTCTGGTATTGCAACCAATAGCTACAGTAAAGCTGAAAATTGGTTAAAAATCTAACACCAATGAAAATTTAAATACCTAGGAATACATTTAACCAAGGAAGTGAACGATTTCTACAAGGAAACTACAAAACACTGATGAAAGAAATCAGAGAAGACACAAACAAATGAAAAAACATCCCATACTCATGGATCAGGATAAATATCATTAAAATGACGATACTGCCCAAAGCAATTCACAGGTTCAATGCAATTCTTATCAAACTACCAACATCATTTTTCACAGAATTAGGAAAGACTCCTAAAATTCATATGCAACCAAAAAAGAGCCTAAATAGCCAAAGCAATCCTAAGCAAAAGAACAAAGTTGGAGGCATCACATTACCTGACTTCAAGTTATACTACAAGGCTACAGTAACCAAAAGAGCGTACTATTGGTACAAAAATAGACACATAGATCAGTAAAACAGAATAGAGAACCCAGAAATAAAGCCATATGCCTACAACCAGTTGATCTTCAACAAGTGCTATGGAAAATGGCTAACCATATGCAGAAGAATGAAAATGGAGCCCTCTCTCTTACCATATACAAAAATTAACTCAAGATAGATTAAAGACTTAAATGTAAGACCTGAAACTATAAAATCCTCAAAGAAAACCTAGGAAAACTCTTCTGGACATTGGCCTAGGCAAAGAATTTATCACTAAGACTTCAAAATCAAATGCAGCAAAACAAAAATAGACAAATGCAGCTTAACTAAAAAGTATCTGCATAGAAGAAATAACAGAGTAAACAGACAACCTACAGTATGAGAGAAAGTATTAGTGAATTATGCATCCAACAAGACTAATATCCAGAATCTATGAGGAACTCAAATCAAAAAGAAAAAAACCAATGACATTCTTCATAGAAATAGAAAAAATAATCCTAAAATTTATATGGAACCACAAAAGATCCAGAATAGCCAAAGCTATCCTAAGTAAAAAGAACAAACCTAGAGAAATAACATTATCTGACTTCAAATTATATTACAGAGCTATAGTAGCCAAACAGCATGGCACTGCCACAAAAAACAGACACATACACCAATAATTGGGAGTAGAACAGAGAACCCAGAAACAAACCCACACACCTACAGTGCAGTCAAATTTCTTGAGCAATACCCCAAAAGTACAGGCAACCAAAGCAAAAATGGACAAATTGGATCACATCAAGTTAAAAAAACAAAGTCTCCCATCAAAGGAAAGCTCAAGACCTTATGATTTCATGGGCTGAATTCTACCAAACATTTAAAGAACTAAAACCAATCCTTCTCAAACTCTTTCAAAAATACTGAAGAGTATATTTCCACACTCACTGTATGAGGCCAGCATTACCCTGGTACCAAAACCAGACAAGGACACTATAACAAAAGAAAATTACAGGTCAATATTCCTGATGAACATTCGTGCAAAAATTCTCAAGAAAATACTAGCAAACTGACACCATTATCAAGTGAGGTTATCTCTGGGATGACAAGGATGGTTTAACATATGCACATCAACAAATATGATATACCACATTCACAGAATGAAGGACAAAAACCATATGATCATCTCAATGAACGCAGAAAAGGCATCTGACAAAATTCAACATCCTTTCATCATTAAAATTCTCACAAATTAAGATGGAATCCATCTCAACACAATAGAGGCCATATTCAATAAGCCCACAGCTAACATTATGTTCAAGCGAAAAGCTGAAAGCTTTTCCTCTAAGATCAGGAACAAGACCAGGATGCCCATTCATCCCACTTCCATTCAACATTGTGGCGGAAGTGCTAGATAAAGCAATTAGTAAAGTAAAACAAATAAAAGGCATCCAAATCAGAAAGGAAGAAGTTAAACTGTCTCTGTTTACAGATGACATGATCTTACATACTGAAACTGTAAAGATCCCACTTTAGAACTAATAAATAACTAATAGAACTAATAAATAAGCTGTTAGAACTAATAAATAAGCTCAGGAAAGTTGCAGGATACAAAATCAACATACAAAGTCAGTACTACTTCTATATGCTAACAATGAACTATGTGAAAAAGATATCAAGAAAACAATCACATCTACAATAGCCAAAAAGTACTTGGAAATAAATTGAACCAAGAAGGTAAAAGTCTATACACTGAAAACTGTAAAATACCAATGAAAGAAATTGAAGAAGACACAAATAAATGGATAGATACTCCATGTGCATGGACTGAATAATTAAAACTGTCAAACTGTTCATACTTCCCAAAGCAATCCATAGAATCAATACAATCCCTATCAAAATTCCAATGACATTTTGCACAGAAATAGAAAACAATCCTAAAATTCATAAAATCACACTCTCTGATTTCAAAATCAACTACAAAGCTATAGTAATCAAAACAGCGTGGTACTGGTATAAAAACAGACACGTAGACCAATGGAACAGATTAGAGAGCCTGAAAGTAAATCTACACATTACAGCTAACTCATTTTCAACAAAGGTGCCAAGAACACAAAATGGGGAAAGGGAACGTTCTTCAATTAATGATGCTTGGGGAACTGGATATTCACATACAGAAAAATGATACTAGACTCCTATCTCATTCCACATACGATAATCAACTCAAAATGGATTAGACTTAATCATAAGGCCTGAACCTGTAAAAACTGCTGGAAGAAAACATAGGGGAAAACCTTGATAACATTCATCTGGGCAATGATTTTGGGGATATGACCCTAAAAGCACAGGTAATACAAGCAAAAATAGACAAATGCAAGAGTTTGTTATCCACTGACCTTTTACTTTTAAATTTTTTACTTTTACTCTAGAATCCACAGCTTTGGTCTAGGGAAAATAAACTGATTCAGTCTAAGATGGGTGTACTTGGAAAATCTGGGAAAAAAATCCTATTTGGTCATTGCCTACCTGTATATCAAATATCCACGGAAGGCAAACAGAGTTGTCACACAATCAACTAACACATAAAATTATTTGAAAACCATAATCAAGAAGCATGATCCTTTATAAAGAAACTGCTCAAAAATACCATGCACACCAGGTCTATCCTTTTTGACATGGCTACACCTAAATCTGACATCAGACAAGAGAGGAACACAAACACAAGTATATCCTCTAGTTAAACTTCAGAGCACAATCCATGATTTTTCATGTGCAGATGAGATCCTGGGCCATCTTCTCCTAACCAAACAAGAAAAGCAACTCTGTGCACATAATACGTAAATCAATTTCTCCATCCTTGGACACTTCCAATCTCAAACTGGTACCTTCTCACAACTGGTCATACAAGCAGTTCTCCCTGAGTACAGAAAACAGTATTAATATATAGGAAATATGGTTAATTAGCAGGCCTAACGATGACACTGGTCATAGTTACAAAATTTCAGAATAAAAAGTGTGAAAATGAAAATTAATTTTCATTAATGCGAAGCATCCTGTGTCCAAGCTAGGAAGGCTGCAAATGAATGTAAAAACCTGCTAGGAGTCACAGCTTGGGCTCCAAGAGTGCAGTGTACAACTTCTTCCTGGGCCTTGTCCCTAGCCAGAACCCAAGGATGCTATATGCACAGGGAACTGTTAAAAAGAGGGTGGTCCCTTATGGCTTCTAAAGTCAAGGTGACTCCTATGTCCTTTTGTGCAGTCTGTGGGTACTGCCAAGATAATTCCCATAGAACTCTGCCTAAAGCCATCCTCTGGCATGCTGTCTTGCCTGCCCAATGTCCTTCAGAGCAAACTGGTAACAGAGGAGGCCCTTCCATGTTATGGGAGTTTGTGTAGCTGAACCCAACACCAGCTGTGATGGGTGCTGCCCTAGCATTCAGGAGTGTCTTCAGAGGCAACCCCATCCCACATTAGCACCAAATTGTCACAGCCATGACTATCACAAGAGTATGCGATTAGAACCAATGAAGGCAAACCTTTAAAAAATGGTTTAAAATCTTTAAAGACATCACTGAAGTTTAAGGCTGAGAATAGCAAATATACAGAGAAAGGCAGAGCGTTCATTCATTAAAAAATGGAACTTAACATTTTCCCCAAACTTAGCTATTACTAAGTAAAGGAGCAAGGCATCATGGTATAGAGGGGGAATTTTTCCCAGAAGCAAGGAAATGTGGCTCTCATTCTGGCTGTGCACCTAGCCGCTGTATGGCCTTGAATAAGGTGCTTCTCCCTACAGATGTCAGTGTCTTTATATGGAAGAGGATGGGTAGTGGGAGCAGGGGATGAAGGAAAGCGCAATTGAAGTATGGGAAAACATGAATTTAGAAAATGTTACATTAATAACAGCTGGAACAAAGAAAACACAAATTTGGCTTGTGTGTTTTAAATTGTAAAACCTGCAAACAAACACCTATGATTCTGGGCTTTTAAAGTGAGAACAAAAACAACTTCTTAAGTTTTTGCCTGTTGGTCTTAGTTAATAACGCTTCATTCAATTCTCAACATACCTGTTCGAAAACTCATCAGCCTCACAGCCTCTGTGTCAAACAAGTTCTATCTAACTAAACAGTACTTTCAGTTAACCCCAGGTAATGAAATGCTATGATCATTGACTCCATAATTCCATTGGTGGTAATCTAGTCTCAGGAAAAACCCTAAATAGTAGGAAGAAGTTTATGTAAACATAAACTGCTATTCTTTACTTACAATAGAGAAAAACTTTCAAAAACAAACCCACAAATTTTCATGCTATAGAAAGATAGGATTAAATAAAGACCAAAATCATTTCAGCTATGTTTTCAAAAAACCTATGACATAAAAAGAAAACAGAATACACAGAAATGTCAAGGGGGGACTGCAAATAGAACATCTTTTTTTCAAGTTTTCTAATTTTCTTAAATGAACATCCATTTTTATAATGAAAAACAGTTCAATTTAAGTTGCATTTCCACACATTTCTCAGCATCAAGTTCTGTAGTCAATCTTTTGCCATATCCTCTCCTAGTACGCTATAGCTAATATTAAACTATCAAAATAAATGTCAAATCAGGATGGTTTATGTTATTCTGAAATGAAACCACTCATAACAGAAAATTATCTGCAGAGGTAAGATTTAAATACTTTCATTTAATTAACAGAGCCTAACAACAGTTCTGACAACATAATGGGGTTGTTTTAAATACCTGTTAAATAATTACTTAATTTTTTGGCCTGTAATTCATATCTCAAAAGAGTTTTGTTTCTTCATCGTCCCTTGGGTAATTACCTAAAAATCCATATTCATACTTTCAAGACAAATGAAGATGCTTCAAGAGCAAATCATCCTGTTCTAATTTAACAGGAACATTTCATACCAATATATACTTACCATAATAAAGTTTGGGTGAAATGAGCACATACAGTATCTCAAGATGCTTACAAACCTTCAAATTAATATCTGAAGAATTTAAAGTTATGAAAAAAATTCAATCAAGGAACTTTTGTTATATTTTCAATGAACTTCTCAATTGTTTGCAGATCTATACTCCTTCCAAAGGGATTTTATGTTGTTTCCAGAAATATAAGAAGTTCTTGGAACATGCTAGTATATGTACAAGTAAACTTTACAAAATGTGAAAAGACCCATGATAACTTTAAAAGGTGTATTGTCTGAATCTCTGTGTCACCCCAAAATTGTTATGTTAAAATCTTAACCCCCTAGGTGATGGTATTAGGAGGTGGGGCCTTTGGGAGGTGAGTCTCATCATGATGAGATTAGTGCCATATTAAAGAGGCCCAAGGGAGCTCCTTGCCTCTTCTGCCACATGAGGGCATAGTGAAAAGGTGCCATTTATGAACCAGGACACAGCCCTTACCAGATACCAAATCTGCCAGCACCTTGATCTTTGACTACCCAGCCTCCAGAACTGGGAGAGATAAATTTCTGCTGTTTATAAGCTCCCCAGTCTGTGGCATTCTGTTATAGCAGCCCAAACATAGTTAGACAAAGAGTAACATGAAAAAAGTGCTCTGCCATAGTTTTAGAATCACTGTTTTAATATCATGAAATACAAGTACAAAACATTGTATAAGTATACTTTTTACTACACGGAGATGAACTAATACATTTATGTTTTTATCAGAATCTGTATCACCCAGCACTGACCAATGTACTAGTAGCTTTCCACAGGGATTTTTTTTTTTTAACTATTCCTATAAGGTTTTATCATGAGTAAAAAAGCTCACAACTCTTTTCAGCCATTGCAGATTTACATTTATCTTAATATTCCTGTTTAAGATGCTTTGGAGAACTGTTAAGAACTACAAAATCAACTTAGGAAGAGTTTTGAATGAGTAATTTTATTTCACGTTGGCCAAGATCTCCCTTATGTTGGCATTGCAAAGACACTGCACTTATCTGAGGTTAGAAAAAATGTTGTCTTAATAGCCCCCTTAACTGTGTAACAAGGCAAATTACCATTTCCTGAAATGTCCAGAATATCAGAGTAGATAGTTATTTGTTAAGCAGTGAGTTATGAAACCCCACTTATAGAAGACAATAGCAACAGAGGACCACTAAGTCCTAAATATACCAAAGAAAAACAAGTTAACAAATATTCAAACTGTCTGTCTCCTCTACCTCTAAAATGGTTTAACCACATCAAGTGAGAGTAACATGAGCCAATTAGAAAGGGAAATAGTAAACGTGCTAGTGTCCGACATTCAGCTTCCATAGCACGTCTCACAGTTTTCGGCCATTTCAGCTAAGAGTTTTCTTATGACAGGCAAAAATAATGATTAAAATACCATTAGCTTTGCTGAGAAATGTGGAAAAAAACTACAATGTCAAAATATTTGAAACTAATTTTGTTTTATAAATAAATAAAATGATGTTTATGTTTTCTTAAAATTCTTGCTGTTAAAACATTCAAAGTTATGTCAACCTGTAAGGATAAAGGAGTATTTAAGATAACATGTTTGGAAAATTTAACCACATTTTTAACTGCCAGCATTATGCTTTATTCTTGATAGAATCATCCTTGTTTCTTCTTTTTACATCCCAATTATAAACCCTAGCCATATTGACTTCTGTAGTAGTAAATTGCTCTCGAAGAAAATCAAGGTCTTCCTCAAGGGAATCAAGATTCTTTGTGGCAGTCGATAAATTCTTTTCCAACAATGCCTGCGTTCATCAACATCATATTCAAGCATTACATTAGCCCCCAACCACAGACACATTTTACCAGAAGGAGGAGCTGAAACTTTGCAATACAAGTTATCTGCCAGTAAGAATCTGGTCTCCATTGAGTTGATGGACTCTTTTATCTTCTGCATGTATTTTAGAATTTCCAAAGTCTGTTTAATTTCAGGAATCTGACCTTTTGGGCTTCTTTTCTTTTGAGCAAGTTTGAGTTCCATAAACTTATACTTCTGGTGCTGTTCATCCAGCTTCTTTAATACTGTATCTGCAGTCTCATTCCCAGGCTGCTTCATGAAGGAATCTACATCTTCCACAAACACGGCCTCAGGAATCCCCAGGTGGAGCCGCCGCCCATTCCCTGTGGCCATTTCTCCTTTACCACAACTGTCCTTAGCGGCCGCCATCTTGGGGATCTACTCCAATATATTTTGAAGTCATCTACATTGGTTGATTTTTGTATGTTGAATCACTCTTGGATTTTTGGGATAAATCCCATTTTGTTATGGTGCATAATCCGTTTTAGATGCTGCTGAGTTCATCTTGCTGGTATTTTGTTGAGGATTTTTGCATTATGTCCATATAGAATATAGTTCTGTAGTCTTCTTTTCTGGAAATATATTTTTTTCTGACTTTGGTATCAGAGTAATGCTGGCCTCATAGAATGAGTTACAAAGCGTTACTTTATGTTCTACATTTTGAAGTACGCTTTAAAAGATAGATGTTAATTTTTAAAACATTTGGCAGACCTTACCAGTGAAGCCATATACTTCTGGGTTTCTGTTGTTGTTCTTAGCAGTTTTTTGATTACTAATTCAATCTCTTTACTTGTAATAGCCTATTCAGGCTTTTATTTTCATTAGTCATTTTCGTAGTTTGTGTGTTTCCAGGAATTTATTCATTTTATCTAGGCTATCAAATTTATTTATGTTGTTCATAATATCCTCTTGTGATCTTTTTTATTTCAGTAAAGTCAGTAATATTATTCCCACTTTCATTTCTGGTAATAGTAATTTGTGTTTCCTCTATTTTCTTTAGTCATGACTTAACATTTGAGAATATTTTTGATCTTTCAATGAACCAACTTTTGGTTTCATTGATCCTCTATATTGTTTACTGCTCCTCAATTTTGTTGATCTCTTCTCTAATCTTTATTATTATTTTCTTTCTTCTTCTTGCACTGGATTTAGTTTTCTTTTTTCTAGGTCCTTAAGGTAAAAAGAAGTTAGCTTATTGGCTTGACATATTTTTCACCTTTTAAGGTAAGCATTCACATGTGTAAATTTCCCTGTCTGCATTTTTTCACTGTACTGCATAGGTTTTGTGTGCTTTCATTTTAATTCTTCTCAAAATGCTTGTCAATTTCTCTTGTTTTTTTCTACTTTGATCCATTAGGTTTTTAGGCGAGTATTGTTTATTTTCACAAATTTGTGAGTTTTTCTTCCATTATCAGTATCTAATTTCATTCAGAGAAAACACTGTGTATGATTTCAATTTTTAAAATGTATTGGCTGGCGGAGCAAGATGGCCGAATAGGAACAGCTCCAGNCAGCATTATGCTTTATTCTTGGTAGAATCATCCTTGTTTCTTCTTTTACATCCCAATTATAAACCCTGGCCATATCTGCAAGAATTGTCAAAGAAAATGCAAATGCAATTCTAAAGATAATGCATGCAATGACTAACTATTCACTCCACTTGCACAAAGAATCAAAGAAACAGGAATCACACATACACAAATACTGGTAACAAATAGTATTGTTAAGACATCCTGCTATAATGTCAATTGCTAGGAAAATACTGTAATTAAACTCTATCAAAACTAAGGACTCAAATCAACAATTGTTAACCAACTGTTTACCACAGTATTAGTCAACTGTCAACTAGTCAACTATGATATATTTAACAAATATGTACTAGACACTCTCAGTAGTTTCAAAGACAGTCCCTCATCCAAGAAATTTCAAAGATTGCTCAACCCATATCCTGCCATGTAATATTTATATCAGTACAATTATCAATAATTTTATCTCTTACCCTCCCTTTGGCTTAATAAGTTTGTTAAGCATCTACTGTGTTTCTGACTAGGTGCCGTACAAAGCCCTGAATAAGACAGGTGAAGTCCTTTCCCTCGTGGAGCTTAGACTCCAGTAGAATAGTCAATGTGACAGAGACTGTTCGCCCTAGCTCCCTCACTTGTCTGCACACCTTCCTTTCCTACCTTTTGCAGTACTAGCAATAACAAATGGCATTTAACTAAACTTGTAGGACTCATCTGAGAGGATTTCCTCTCTTTTGGCTCCTGTACCCATCTAAGTCACTGGATCTTGTTTTTTCTCTAACGTTTAATATCTTTTCCTTTCCACAAGCACCACTGTCCTAGACCCTCGTCATCTCACAGCTGGATGAAGTTTCCACATTACCCATCAGATGATGATGATCAGTACACTAGGCCCCAACAGGCCTGCCTTCCCTCACCCAACCATGAACACCTGCCACATGCTGCACACTGGAAAAGAAGAGAAAGTGCAGCTCCTACATTTGAAGAGCTCATGGTTTGGCAAGGAAAAACTAAGCAGTATGTGTTAAGCAAGCACACAAGAAACACCCTGAGGATCAGAAAATGTTCAGGAATGCTCTGATGCTTGAACTGAGATATTTAGAGTAAAAGGGTAAAAAAAGAGCACCTCCTGTAAATATGTGAAAGCCATTCCAGTTAGGAGGAAAAAAGGGTAGAAATACAAAGGGTGTGGCACATTTGGGGAGTGTGTACAATAACTGATTGGGGTTATATGGAACCTGGAATGCACTGGGGAAAGTCAAGAAGAGGTCAGTGGCATGAGGTGAGACAGGCTGGGGTCACTTCACAAGAGTGCCTATATGTATATCTTGTAAGTAACAAGGCACTGTTGAAATATTGTAACCAGAGGAATAAAAATGAGTGACTTAGTAAATTCATACTAGAGATAGTGGGCAGGACAGATGGAATGAAAGGAACCTAAAAATCTACTGAGTGCAGGTTTTGGAGTCCCAGAACGAGAACAGTAACGGTCAGAGAGATTTATGAGGGAAATTTGATGTGAATCTGGTGATTGATTTGTTATTGGTAGTGAGGAAGAGAGAAGTGTGAAAGGTGACTCCCGTGATTTTGTCTTGGGTGACTGTGACAGGAAGTAGGAGGAAAAGACAGGCCAGAGAAGAAAGGCAAAGAGCTTGCCTTCCCTCTTGACCAGAATACCCCACTCCCATCTCTTCTCTCTGCTGATCCTTAAATCCTATGCTGCCTTTAAAAAAGCAGCCTAACTTTTATCTTCTCAACAAAGCCTTCTTTGAACTAACTCCAGCCTACATCTATCTTTCCCAAAGTTTAAATTGCCTTGGTGTTGCATATGTTACCTTACTTATAGTTTGCTATGAATTATCATTCAGCTGTTTTACATGTACAGTTCTAACAAACAGAGAAAGACACTGCCACTCTTTTCTAAAATTGATTTTCATGCCCCATATGGCTTAACACAGTTGCAGGAACATAGAAGACCCTCAACAAATGCTTGTGAAATTAAACTATTTAAACAGTTACAAAGCTGTCTTGGGAAAATATTTGGAAGAAAAATACTCATTCACCTATGTGAATTTGCTGTTTCCACATCACATTTCAAAGTCACTAATCTATCATCTACAAACTTATTTAAGTACTAGTTCCAAATATCTTATTTATTATCTTATAAAATCTATAACCTTATGTTAGCCTAAAAAGGAAATTCTTCCCACTAAAGCAATGTAAGAAAGAATGTGGGAGGTCTTTTGCATTCTAATTTTTTTTAGTTCTAGGGTACATGTGCAGGATGTGCAGGTTTGTCACAAAGGTAAACGTGTGCTGTGTGGTTTGC
>NW_016809647.1:45988-59227 GCF_001698545.2 Rhinopithecus bieti
AATCTAGAACCTTATGTTAGCCTAAAAAGGAAATTCTTCCCACTAAAGCAATGTAAGAAAGAATGTGGGAGGTCTTTTGCATTCTAATTTTTTTTAGTTCTAGGGTACATGTGCAGGATGTGCAGGTTTGTCACAAAGGTAAACGTGTGCTGTGTGGTTTGCTGCACCTATCAACCCATCACCTAGGTATTAAGCCCAGCATGCATCAGCTATTTTTCCTAATGCTCTCCCTCTGCCCACGAAAGAATGTTTTTTTAAAAAAAATCTTTCTCCTTTTTTTCCCTTGCTTTTTGTTTTAAGAAAGGATACTGACTTCTGTGGTAGTAAATTGATCTCGAAGAAAGTCAAGGTCTTCCTCAAGGGAATCAAGATTCTTTGTGGCAGTCGATAAATTCTTTTCCAACAATGCCTGAGCTTCATCAATATCATATTCAAGCATTACATTAGCCTGAAGAGAGAAAGTCATGACAATTACTCAATATTTACACAGAGCTTTATAGGTTAGAGTAAGTGTGGGCAAACTACAGCCCTCAGGTCAAATCTAGCCTGCTGCCTTTTGTTGCAAGTTAAGTTTCACTGGAGCCCAGCTATTCTCTACTTTGGCTTTCATACCACAGTGGCAAAACTGAGTGGTTGAGACAGAAACCATGTGATCTACAAAACCAAAAATATTTACTATTTGACCTTTTACAGAAAGTTTGCTGATCCCTTGGTTAAAGAATATATTTACATACATTGTATCATTTAATCCTCAACCCTGCTGAGGCCAAAGTTGTCTTCCTCACAGTTAAAGAAATGAGAGCTCAGGTTGCCTTGGCTGGCATAGCTAGTGAGAAAATGGGAGAATCAGGATAAGAAACCAGTATGTTTAGATACAAAACAGTGTTGTTTGTATCAATTTAAATAAATTCTGAGCTTCAGATACGGTATTAATTTAAAATTTTTCAAAGACACTTTTTATCATCTATATTTGACTAGGTAAGAAAGACAGCTAGCTTTTACTTGTCCCTTCCTACTACTTCTGACAGATGTTAGGGATTAAGGCAAGGTAATGTGTCTGTCATTCTGAAGATCTAGTGTTACTGCCAATATTCAGGGATGCATGTGCCCTAGAATTGGGAAGCCATACCTTTTACAGCTTTGAACTCCCCCATCACCTGACTGACCACTGGGCATTTCCTAAACCACTTTCCTCATCTCACAAATGCAATCTTAAAATTACTCAAAGGATTGTTGTAAGGATTAAACAAGACAACATGAAAGTATATGGCACAAAGTAAATGTCAAATAAATACTTATTGACTGAATAATCCAATCCATAATTAGAAAACTGTATTAAAGTCCAGATAGGACAAAAATATTCAACATAAGCAAAGACTGAACATAAATATAAGAATCCACAAAGAAAAAAACCAAAGCAGGGGACACAAAAATTTCTAAATCCTTCATTTCAATAAAATGTTCCTGAAATGTGACACATGCACATACTACACACAGACACACACACACACACACACACATGCTGGGTGAAATGACACACAAAATGAAATGAAAGGGTACACTGTATACCTTGGGGAAATTGACCCAAAAGTCCTTTGAGCATCCAGGCAAAAAGAACACATCACTTGGAAAGAAATCAGTTTGCCATCACACTTTTTGACAGTGATGCTTTACAACAAAAGAAAATGGAGCACTGTATAAGATGCTGAAGGAAATAAAATGTGAGTTTAAGATATTATATCCAGCAAAACTGAATCTCAAGTACAAAGGCCACAGACAAGTTGTCAGCAACATGAGATAACTCAGGGAATATCATTCCCATAAATCTTAAGGCAATCTACTTATCAGACGAATGAGTAACATACAATCAAAACGACTAGGGGGACATCAACATAAAGACTATGATGTGCATTCAATATTTACACGAAGAACAAAGATAAATGAAAGACACGAGAGTGAGCAAACGGTATATAATGGCTCTGTGCTCCAACAATATGGGAACAACCTTATAAAGAATGGGTAAGGACAGGAAGAACATATGCAAAAATATCAGTGGTAACAGTGTTGGGTGGTGTTATTCTAAGAACGCTTTGTGTGTGAATAGTAATGTTGTCTAGTTCAATTCTATCACCCTTGGTATTTCTGAAAACCAGGATTCTTGATATAGAAGAAACAAGGGGCCCGGGCGTGGTGGCTCACACCTGTAATCCCAGTACTTGGCAGGCTGAGATCGTGTCACTGCGCTCCAGCCTGGGCGACAGAGCAAGACTCCGTCTCAAAAAAAAAAAAAAAAAAAAAACAGAGGAACAACTAAAGTGAAAACTCTGTTGTCCTGAATTTGAATTGGAGGTAACAGTATGATTCCATGAGGTACACACATAGTAACCTGCACCTTTGTACACAAGTTTATGCAGGCTAGCTATATCCTACTGGTTCTATTTCTCTGGTTGAACCCTGACTGATAACAGATTCGTTCACTTACACTTTGCTTTATGCAGTTTTCTGATTTTTTTGTTTATATTTAACATTATGTACATATAGAAAAGTATTCATATCATAAATATATAGTTTGATGTATTTTCACAAACTTAACACATTCATGGAACCAGCATCGAGATCAAGGACAGGTTATCACCAACACCCCAAAGCTTCCTTGTGAACGCTTCCAGTTACCACCAGCACCCTCACCCCAAAGGTAACCATTATCCTGACTTAGAGCATAGTTTTGCCTGCATTACAACTTTACATAAACAGAATGACACAGTATATGCGCTCTTTTGTGACTGACTTCTATAATAGGCAAGAATTATGGCTCCCATAACAGCTATCCCATTCTAATCTCTGGAATCTGTGACTCTGATGAGATATTTACATCATTTGTCAGAGTTGAACTTAATATACAGACTGCCTAGGTAGGCCTAATTTAGTTATATGAGCACTTAAGAGCAGAGAACTTTTTCTGGCTGGAAGCAGAATGAGAAGTTTGAAAGATCTGAAGTGTAAGAAAGACTAGTCATATCACTGCTTTGAAAATAGAAAGGACCACAAGCCAAGGATCGCGGGTGGCCTCTAGAAGCTGAGACTGACTCCTGGACAACAGGCAGCAAGGAAACAGGGAACTCAACCACAGAGAACTGGATTTTGCCAACAACGTAAATAAGGCTGAAATCTAATTCTCCCCCAGAGCTGCTAGTAAGGAGTACAGCCCTGTTGACAATTTCATTCTGGCTTTGTGGGACCCTGAACAGAGGACCCAGCCAAGCCCATCTGGATTTCTGACCTATACAGCTAGGAGATAATGGATATTGTTTTAAGCCTCTAAGTTTGTGGTAATTTGCTATGCAGTTTCTTTCACTCAACCTTGTTTGTGAAAATCACCCTTGCAGTGCTGGTGTGTAACAAAAGTTCATTCCTCCTCCGTACTGTATAGTATTCCATGGTCTGAATACATCATGATTTAGTCATCCATTTGACTGTGATGAACATTTCGGTTGTTTCCAGGTTTTGGTTACTACAGAGTTGATATGAACATTCTTATACCTTTCTTTTAGTTAATACTCATACAATTCTTATATATAGCAAGAGGCAGAAAGAGATGGAGACAGGCATGGAACTGCTATGGCATAGGCAATGCATATCCTCTGCTTTAACAGACACTGCCAGTTGCTTTAACAGACACTGCCAGTTTCCCCAGCGGCTGTGTCCATTTACACTTTCACCAACAGTAAATCAGTGTTTTCACTATTCCATGTCCTACCATCACTTAGTATCACCCTACCATTCCGGTGGGTACACAGTGAGATCACATTGTGCTTTTAATTTGCATTTCCCTGTTTACTAATGAAGTGGGACAACTTTTCGTATGTTTACTGGCCATTGGGAGGCCCTCTTTTTGGGAGTCACTCACCCATTATCCTGAAGAGTTGCTTATCTTTCCATGTTATCCTTAACAAAAAAGTTTTCTAAAAAATTTAAGTATATAAATATTAGGAAAAATAAAATGCTTGCAGATTTGGTGAAAGGAGTATATTGTTAAGATAAAATTATAAATATCTGATAAAGTTGATTACATTAAAATTTAAAACTTCCAAGAGGTACCACAAAAGACAAGTGACAGATGAGAAAAAGTTAATCAGCAATATTAAGAGAAGACTCTGCATCTGAAATACATAATACGTAAAGAAGACCTAAATGTCTATATATATATTAAAAAAAAAAAGAATCCAACAGAAAAATGGAGCAACAACACAATCAGGAAGGCAAACAGAAGAGGAAATACAAATGAGCATTTTGTCATACAAAACCTGTAAGATGATAATATTTTCACCTATAAAACTAGCAAAATCTACATATGTGGGTGAGACTGTTAATAAAAGGGTATTTTATATACTGTTGGAGAAAATGAAAATTGGTAGTCTTTTCTGGAGAGCAATTTGATAGTATTCATCAACATGTTAAATGTGCATACTCTTAGACACAACAATTCCATTTCAAAGCAGCATACAAAAATATGCCTTTGTGTACAAGTCTATATGTGCAAAAATATTTACTACAGCACTGCTCACTCTACAAGAAACTTTAAAACAATCTAAACACCCCTTGACTTGGGAATATTATCACATAGCTCTACCACAGAATAGTAAGCCAATAAAACCAAGGAGGCAAACTCTGTGTCTACTCACAAATAAAGACATCTGTGCTATTAAGTGAAGTCAGGTGCTGAACAATATATATCCCATTTTTGTAAAAACAATTAACAAAATCCCCAATATTTATGTACGTACAGATGTACAGACATGATTAAAAGTGGGTGCATCTGGGGATGGTGGAGTAGCCTGCTGCTTTCTATTGTAAAACTTTCTGTCCTATTTGCTCTTTTAACCATTAGCATGTATGAACTCTGATAAAAAAACCAACAAAAATGTCATTCACCCAAGAAAAGTTTTTACTGAGCACTTATTATGTGTCAGGGAACTGGCAAATACACCAATCAATAACATATCAGGGAGTGCTAAGTACTTTGAAGGAAAACAGTACAAGATAAACAGGGTGAAACCAAGGAATGCTGACAGACAAGCCATAGCAGGTCCCTGGGAGAGCTAACAATTGGAACTGAGAACTCAAAGGATTGAGTGTGAAGAGCACAGAAGTAGAAATGTGGGGCCACACTGGCAGGTTCCAGGAACAGTTAGGGGGCCACCATGGCTACAGCAGAATGAGCAAAAGAATGAGCACAAATGAATGCTGAGAGGGAGTAGGGCTGTCCTGTGGAAAGGACACCTCTGTATTCCACCCTTGGTGACAGGGAAACCACTGGGGTCTTGAGCAAAGTGGAATGATCCGACATGTTTTAAAAGCATTACTCTGACAGCTTAAGCAGAGTTAAGAGCTAGAATAAAGGTTCTGAAGCAGGGCCATTCCCAGCATGCTCTAAGTCCAGCAAGAAGTCCAAGTGTGGTCAAGCAAGGAAGTAGGGCATTAGGTAAGAGAAGAACAGAGAGACTGGACACGGTGGCTCATACCTGTAATCCCAGCACTTTGGGAGGACAAAGTGGGCAGATCACCTGAGGCCAGGAGTTCGAGATCAATCTAGCCAAAATGGCGAAACTTCGTCTCTACCAAAAAATTTAGCTGGGCGTGGTGGCACGTGCCTGTGATCCCAGCTGCTCAGGAAGCTGAGGCACAAGAATTGCTTGAGCCCAGGAGACAGAGGTTGCAGTGAGCTGAGATCACACCACTGCACTCCAGCCTGGGCGACAGAGTGAGACTCTGTCTCAAAAAAAAAAAAAAAAAAAAAAGGAGTGAGAGGTAACAGAGTACCAGGATGTGCAGGAACTTGTCAGCCACTCAAAGAACTTGGACTTTTCCTTGGAATATGATAAGAAACCATTCAAAGATTTTGGGCAGAATAATGGAATGACCTGATTGAGATTTCAAAGGATTAATCTGACCACTGTGCTGGAAAGGCTTTAGGAATTCCAGCAAGGGCAGAAGCAAGACAGTGAATTAAGGTATTATTACAGATTAAAGAGTGTCGCCAAAAAAGATACATTTAAGTTTTAACCCCTTATACTAGTGAATGTGACCTTATGTGGAAGTAAGGTATTATGGATTGAATTCTGTCTCCCCAACAAAAGTTGGACTCCTAACCCCAATAGCTCAGCATGTGACTTTATTTGGAGATAGGGTCTTTCAAAAGGAGAAATTTGGACACATGCATGCACACATGTGAAGATGAAGGCACAGATCACAGTGATGCTTCTACACATCAACATGCCAAAGACTGTCCGCGAACACCGAAGCTAAGAGAGAAGGCTAGAACAGATTTTCCCTCACAGCCCTCAGAAGTAATTGACCCTGATTCTGGGGCTGATCACAGACTTCTGGCCTCCAGAACTGTGAGACAATCCATTTCAGTTGTTAAAGCTACCCAGTTTGTGGTACTTTTATTATGGCATCCCTAGAAAACTAATACAGACATTATTCCCACAGTCCTGGCAAGAGACAAAGGTGGCCTGGACCATGGTAATAGCGGTAAGGAAGTGAGAGATAGTTGGTTTCTCGATCTATTCAGAAGAAGGAACCAGTGGGGTTTGCTGAAGAACTGGTTGAGAGATATAAAATAGAGAAGAGTCAAAGATGACTCAAAGATTTTTGTTCTGAGCAACCAGGCAAAAGATTCTGCCATTTACTGAGATGGGGAAGATTGTGGGAAGTGGGAAGTGCCAGTCTATGAGTGGTGAAATGAGGATTTAAGCATTCAAGAGGCATAAAAGAAGAAAAACATGAAAAGAGCAAGAAGAGCTCAGCAAAGAAAATGAAGAGAAAGAGAAACAGAAGAACAGTTATGAAAGACAGAGTAAAAGCAACAAAACAGAATAACTAAAAGGGAAAACACAAAGTCATGGGGAAGCAGCCAGAGGAAATCACACAAAATGAAACAGATCAAATAACTGAAAACAGAGAACATGACAGGTACTGAAAATAAAGGAGATCCAACATATGTGTATTTATTATTCCCAAAAGATAATAAATGGGGCAAAAGTCACATTCAAGTACACAACAGAAATTATCTTTCCTGAAATAAAGTAACACTTGAATTTGTAAATCAAAAGATCATGCAATTTCTACAAAAAAACTGAATACAGAAAAATCATTCAACCCTTAGACACTCAGGTATAGTTGCTATGCTTCAAAGTTATTTTTTAAAAAGCCTTAGTGATAAATACTAAATCCTTCCTTTCAAATACAGAACTAAGTATAGGAATTATGATTGTAGAATGAAATGTAAATGTTGTACAAACTTTGAGCAAACCTCCTTGGGCTAATCTACAGTGCCTCTCCAGAGTGATTCTACAGGACAGCAGCTAGGGGAAATCCTCCCAGTAGGACAGCTGGTAGAAGTACACTCGGCTTGCTACTTTGTATGAGAACTCGCCTGAGGTAACAAGATCCATGGACAGGTAGCTGGATAGTCAGAGGACTGAGAAGAGCGAGACAGGTAAATCACAGAGAAGCTCAATGAAATCATTGAAAACTGAAATATATGGTTTTAAAAAATAAACTCTAACCTCAAGCTTTTGTAACACTCTTTTCCCCTTAAATTCAGAGGGATCTTTCTAGAATTATTAAACTAGTACAACTCTAAGCGAAGGAAGCATTTATCAAAGTTTCAGCCCGAGCGGCGGGGGGCGACCTGGTCTATTGGTTACTTCTCGCGCTCTCCTCCATGTGAGTAGTGAAGAGAAGTAAGGCAGTAATGAAGAGCAAGCAGCGCGGTTGTTTGATCAGTTTGTATCTTGATTGGGAGAGACTTCAGTACGTTTTTGCTGCAATCTTCATCGCACTCCTGATTCTAGTCAGTTTCTAATATGAACCACTTGAACTCTGCCCCTTTGTCCCGTCCACAATCAAAAGGAGATGAACACTTTCACATCTCGAGCAATACTATTAAAATACTAGCAAATACTAGCAAAACCAGTGTGCTTGCTGGAGAAAACACACTGGTTTACAAATATATCAGCTGGGGCTATAACACTTACTTACCCCCAACCACAGACACACTTTATCAGTAGGAGGAACTGAAGCTTTGCAATACAAGTTATCTGCCAGTAAGAATCTGGTCTCCATTGAGTTGGTGGACTCCTTCAAAACAAAAAAAATGACACTACCATAAACAGGCCAGTTTGATATCAAGGTTATAAAGGAGAGATCGCACAGTTGAACCTAGGACATTTAAAATAGTACCATCATGCAGGTTAAGTGTAGTGGTAAAAGAAATGAATGCTAGACCCAGGTGGCTGGGTATGGACTCTGGCTCAGCTACTCACTAGCTGTACAAATCTGGCACCTCACTTAACTTTTGTGTCTCAGGTTCTTCATCTGTAAAATCAGGATTATAACAGTCCCTACACCTATGAAGTCAGTGATAAGCACTGAGTACACACGTACACACGCACCCCACCGAGTGCCTGACATACAGAGAAAGCGTTATTATAAGAATTAGCCATTCTATTATTTCACTGGTGCTTCATGCCCAATCAATCAGTTGCTGAAGTCTTACAAAGTTCATCACATATTAAAACGTACTAGAAATAGTTATTCTAACAGTCAAGCAAAATCGTAAGTGCACACACAATCTTTTAAATACAATATGCTTATGAGATTTAATCTTTACAACCTGCTTTTATTTAATGAATAGTGGATTAAGACTTAGAAGACTCTCAAATTCAGTTCTGCCAGTAACTAACTAAATAGACACTGGTCAAGTATAACATCTCCGTAACCATTTCCTCAACTATGAAATGAGAACCTAAAACAGATGATCTCTAAGATTCTTCCCAGCTCTATAAATCTTGGAGTAACTCCTTATTCTTAGGGAGAAAGACAACAACAAAGAAAAAACCCTAGATGCTGCTAGCACAGAATAAGACATTTTCTTTGTACACGTAAAACAATTTCAAATTGCATTTAAGTTTCACAAGTACTAAAGATAAGCAAAGTAATCCAAATGTGGGCCCTAGAATTAAACCTGACTTTTGGGGGAAGGCTGCAAAGTCACATTTGCTACAGAATCACATCATAACATTAGTGTATGTGCTTAAGAAGGCAGACTGAATTCCACAGCACAGATCAAATATCAGTGACCAAAGAGTCAAAGATGAGTTTCTGCTGACATATCCTAGTTTGTTCATATTTACAAATAAAAATGCACTTACTTTTTTCTTCTGCATGTATTTTAGAANAAAATATTCATAAAATATTTAAAGTAAAATACTTTAATAAAATATTTAAGATATACTAGCAAATGTTTACGGAATGCCTATTCCATGAAGACAAAGCTCTGTTCTATTATGTCAAATACCCCATTGTTATTTAACATTTCTAGAGCAAACTATATTCCACAGAGGTGACTCATAGGTTCTGCATTTGATTAGAATGACATTTTAAATAGATTAATTTAAAACTAAATTTAAAATAACATGGATTCAAAAGTTATATTCTAAAATAGAAGACACCAATCCCCTATCCAGTGATGCACATAGCTGCTCCTGGTGTATGCATTCGGTATACACACATGTACATCACAGTCAGCTAAATGCCAGGCAAAGCACAGTGACACCTTCTCAGTATGTGCACTTGTCACACTGTGAAAAATGTACACCATCATCTGAATGCCAAACACACCACATTATGATACAGTATAATTTGGTGATTCTTTTTAAGCTTTGGGTACTTCTTCCTTAAATGCTCTTCTTTTCAAATTAGGTAACAATCATTCTTAAAATTATAAATAGATCACTGATTTAAACACAATAAATTAAAAAAACAATGATGGACATGATCCGACTGATCTGACTTAATGGATAAGTTATATGATAGCTACTAGCAAAAGGCCAGTAAGTGACTCCCAAATGCAATCAACCTCACTGACAAGAACATAAGAGAAAAACATAGTATGCTAAAAACATTCAGTCAATTAAAGAGAGAAAACAATGACACCTTTTTTGTCACTGGGGTTTAGTTCTTTATGGTGATTAGATGCATGTGTTTTCTAGGGTCTCTGTCAAATCACAATGTAATTTCTAGCAAAACAGACTAAGGATATAATAACAAAGCTCTGGTTCTTTCAAGGTAAATTTACTAAATATTATTAGAGAACAGAATGTAAACAAAATTTAAACACAACAATGAAAATGAACTTATTGCGTCACATAAAGGAAGTCACTCCATGTGTGCAGGAGGTTGGCAGGGCAAATTTACTACACCCTGTGCTACTAACCTGGCAAGAAATGTGTTAAATGAGCCTGCTGCTTAAAAAAAAAAATAGTGTCATCATTTGATAATACAGTCCAGTCAATAATCTAGAAACACATGGCATTCATTTTTTCACTACAATTCAATCTGGATGCCATAGATGGCTCAAGTTTGCTTATTTTTGTATGATATGTTCATATAGGTAAACACCACAAAGATGTTATACATTTGTAAAATATGTGATACACATACAACATAAGGAGTATGTTCAGATCAAGATTTTTTGGTCATGTAAATGACTTTTAAGATGCATTTTGTATATATAAATATTATATGTAATACATTATAAAGCATATTAATCAATCAAGCAGCTGCAGCCCTAGCTAACTCAGGAACCAGACAACCAATGACATTGTACGTGCCCAAGCAATACACTCCTCCCTACCCTGCTTCACCTGAAGAGAAAGTAGCTTGCCTGGGCAGAGTGATTCACGCCTGTAATCCTGGCACTTTAGGAGGCCGAAGCGGGTGCATCACCTGAGGCCAGGAGTTCCAGACCAGCCTGGCCAACATGGTGAAACCCAGCCTCTACTAAAAAAAATACAAAAAAGTTAGCTGGGCATGGTGGTGCATACTTGTAATCCCAGCTACTTGGGAAGCTGAGGCGTGAGGATCCCTTGAACCCAGGAGGTGGAGGTTACAGTGAGCCAAGATAGCGCCACTGCACTCCAGCTTGGAATGCCAGAGCAACACTCCATCTCAAAAGTAAAAAACAAATAAAAACAAAAGAGAAAGCAGCTTGCCTGAACAGTGTGTTTACAGTCCTGTTTTTTTCTTTTTCAATTAGTTTCACCCTATTTGTGTGTATCCCTAAACAAAATATTCTTTAACACTGGTGGCTTCTGACCTTAATTCAAATGGTCTCATGCTGTATGCATTTTTCTGGGGTTTGCTTTTATATTATTATTATTTCATTTTTTGAGATGGAATTTCGTTCTTGTTGCCCAGGCTAGAGTGCAATGGCGTGATCTCGGCTCACTGCAACCTCCGTCTTCTGGGTTCAAGCAATTCTCCTGCCTCAGTTTCCCGAGTAGCTGGGATTACAAGCATGTGCCACCAGGCCCGGCTGATTTTGTATTTTTAGTAGAGATGGGGGGGGGGTCTCTCCATGTTGATCAGGCTGGTCTCGAACTCCCGACCTCAGGTGATCTGCCCACCTCTGCCTCCCAAAGTGCTGGGATTACAGGCGTGAGCCACCGCGCCGGGCTGGGGTTTGCTTTTTAAACTCAATCAAGATTCTAAGATTTGTTCATTCATTTTCACTGCTGTGTACTATTCCATTACAAATATGACAAACACAACTTCTTTATCTACTCTTCTGTCAAAGGGCACTTCTGCCAGCTCCAGGTCATTGTTATTGTAACAACAATGGAAACCTCCAGGTCCCAGGAGGTGCTAGAGCTGTGAAAGCGGAGACAGCAGCTTAGAGGGAAAGTGAATCAAGCCTTCAAAAGAGGAATAAAGCTAAAAGAAAATGTTCTAGCTGTGTTCCTTTTCTCCCTCTGAACTGCCCCCAGGGAGTCACATTACCTATCACAGCTACAGGGCAGAAAAATGGCAGAATTGGCTAGTGGCAGGGGAAGGCCAAGTTGGGAAGCTAAGAATTACAAGTACTAGTCCCCAGCAGCCCACCTCTCCCGACTCCCTTTCCCTCCTGTGATGATAATGAAGACAGCAGAAATGGAAAGAATCCCCCAGAGGTGGAATTATCTGGTTGGGGAGAAGTATTTGTCTGATGGCTATGCCCTTAGACTGAGATACCAGCAGCATTCCTCCCACCCCTACCCACCAGGAGTGACTTAAATTACCCCCACCTCCACATACATTACTGGCCAAAGTAGCTGATATCCCTGAGGGAATCTAAGCTGACAGGGAAAATAAATTAGAATTTGATCATTATAATAAATAAAGACAATAAATTCAACAGACTCTACGATATGAAACAAAATTAACAAATACCAAAAGATAAAATTATACATTAAATACTTAAAGATACCACAAAGAGAAAAGAAAGAATATTGGTAATATGAAGAAGAACCAACCAGAACTACTAGGTATAAAAATCGTGACAGCTGAAACAAAGAACTCATGGCTATCCATCTAATTGCCAAAAGATAAATGACAAAGACAGAAAAAAGGGAAATAACATAAAGAAATGGAAGGCAGAATTAGAAGTGTCAGCATCTGTAAACAGGTATCTCAGAAAGAGGAAAAAAAATTAACTGATGATAAAAAAAAAGAAGTGATAATCACAAAATTTCCAATTAAAGAAAGATAAAAGATCTCAGATTCAAGAGTCAAAAAAGAGATTAACACATGAAATACTAAGGAACTTTTACACAGCTTGAAGGTAAAGTTCCATGACAGGCTGCAAGAAAAGATTTACAACATATATAAAAAGGTTAGCATCTAAACTACAGAGCCATCTGCTGCAAAACAACTAGATCATGGCACAAAAATAGTTTCGTTGCACAGCTGACATCATAGGGATGAGAGAAATTCCAGAAAATAAAAGAGAAAATAGTCCTCCAACTACTTGGGAGGCTGAGGTGGAAGAACTGCTTGAACCCAGGAGGTCAAGGCTACAGTGAGCTGTGATCATACCACTGCACTCTGGCCTGGGCAACAGAGAGAAAGCCTGTCTCAAAAAAATAACCAACCCACTATTAAAATAGGTAAAACTCAAGAAAGTTTTCCTAACTCACTATCTCCAACTCTACCATTCTCTTTTAAAACACTAGACAAACACTGTTCTCATCCAGAACACCAATGTTCACTGATACTTCCTCAGTGTTTCGAATTTTTACCCCTTCTCCCCACATTTAGGCCTAGACCATATGTTAAGCTAGAGTGAGTATCCCGCTATATACCACAGTTGTAGAGTTAGCAATATAACTTTTTTCTTTTTTTTTTTTTTTTTTT
>NW_016809647.1:59698-66792 GCF_001698545.2 Rhinopithecus bieti
TTTTCTTTTCCTTTTTTTTTTTTTTTTTTTTTGAGACAGGGTATCACTCTGTTGCCCAGGCTGGAGTGCAGTGGCACACTCACAGCTGACTGCAGCCTCAACCTCCCTGGCTTAAGCAATACTCTCACCTCAGCTTCCCTAGTAGCTGGAACTACAGGCATGCACCACCACACCTAGCTAATTTTTGTAGATATAGGGTTTTGCCATGTTGCCCACACTGGTCTTGAACTCCTGGGCTCAAGCGATCTGCCCACCTCAGCCTCCCAAAGTGCTGGGATTACAGGTATGAACCACTGCACCCCACCCCAAGGCACACTTTCTTCTCTATCTGTAACCTCCCTGTAGATGATCTCAAATCCAATGGCTTTTTCTTTTTCAAATAAACTTTTACTATCACAAAAGCAGTACATGTACATTGTAAAAAATTAAGAATACAGATAAGCAAAAACAAGAAAAATGCCATATTCTAACTACCCAGAGATTACCACTGTTAATATGCCTTTAGTGTGGACTTCTCCAGATACTCCTGTGCATATATACATTTTTTTCCAAAACAAGAGTATACTGTTCTTAATGGTTTCTATCTTGCTTCTGTCCATTAACACTCTCCATCTTTCCATGTCAATGACTTTTCATCTCATCTAATACAAAGTACATATTCAAATTTCTACAACTGTCACCAAAATCAAATGAGAAAATACATCTACAAACTTCCGTACCTTTGCATAAATGGTGCCTTATGCACAGACTACCCTTCCTCACTTTAGTCTGCCTCCAAACTCATAACTAATCTTTGAAATTCTACACAGGTATCTGTTCCTCTTAGAAGCTTCCTCTGAACCTCCTTGGCCCCTCCAGATTAATGAGGTGCTTTGTTTCAAAGTAATGAGTTACCATTCCCCTGTAACTCATTACTTTGTACCAAAGTACCTCCACTGCTCTACTTTGTGTAGATTTTATTTATATACCTATAATTTTTATTTATATACCTATAATTTTATTTATATACCTATAATTTCCCCCAACCTGTGTCCCTGGTTTTTTGTGTGGTTTGTTTGCTTTTTAGACTGGATCTCGCACTGTTGCCCAGGCTAGAGTGCAGGGGCATGATCACATCTCACTGCAGCCTCAACGTCCTGGGTTCAGGTGATCCTCCCACCTTAGCCTCCAGAGTAGCTGTGACCATAGGTGCATGCCACCATACCCAGCTAATTATTATTACTGTTATTATTTTTGAGACAGAGTCTTACTCTGTTGCCCAAGATGGAGTGCAGTGGCGCAATCTCGGCTCACTGAAACCTCCACCTCCCGAGCTCAAGCAATTCTCCCAACTCAGCCTCCCAAGTAGCTGGGATTACAAGCCCGTGCCACCATGCCCGGCTAATTTTTTTGTATTTTAGTAGAGACGGGGTTTCACCATGTTGCCCAGGGTGGTTTCAAACTCCTGAGCTCAGGCAATCTGCCCACCTCAGCCTCCCAAAGTGCTGGGATTACAGGCGCAAGCCACCACGCCCAGCCTAATTATTTTTTAATTACTTGTAGAGACAGGGTCTCCCTAAGTTGCCCAGGCTAGTCTTGAACTCCTGGACTCAAGAGATCCTCCCACCTCAGCCTCCCAAAGTGCTGGAATTACAGGTTTGAGCCACCATGCCCAGTCCTGTGTCCTTGCTGAAAGCAGATACTGGATGTTATTTCACCCAAAACAGTATGTGGCATCTAGCTGGCATTCCATAAATATTTATCTCACAGAAGAATGCTGGCACATGCACAAAACAAAGATCTATAAATATTTATTACAGTGAATTGACTTTATAAGCTATATAAAATTATGTAGGGAAATAAAGAGTTGAGAGTAAGGATACCTTTTTTCCTATGCCCATTAGTTATAAAATCTTGGGATTTCATAACTAATTAAGTCTTGTGCCCCAGACCCTGTGGGTCTCTAATCTCACTGGCAAAATTAGAAGGATGAACTAGACATATAAGATGTTATGATTTTGAAAGCTTTGGAATACAGTCTTTAATAACCATTCTGTTTTCAAAACCACATTTAGACTGGCAATACCAAGTGTTGGCAAGGATGTGGAACAACTGGAACTCTTGTACATTGCTGGTGGGAATTTCATATGGTACAGCCACCTTGGAGGACTTGACATCTGAATATTTTATCATATGTAAATTATATCTCAATTTTTTTAAAGTTCAAGCCATATACGATTTTCATAACTTAGAAATTTTTACACTTACCTTCTTTTCTTTTGAGCAAGGTTGAGTTCCATAAACTTATACTTCTGGTACTGTTCATCCAGCTTCTTTAATACTGTATCTGCAGTCTCATTCCCAGGCTGTTTCATGAAGGAATCTACANAGGTTGTATGTCAAGATTATCAATTTTATTACTTATTTTTAATTCAACAAGTTTTGCCATAGAAATCATACTAAATACGGTTACTGGGTTCCCAAGGCAATCCACAAATGCTTCCTTCAGTATCAAATGACCGAAACAAAGTAAATCTAAAAGGCAAACAGAATAATCTTTTGTAACAGAAGTAACTGATCAAAAGAAAAGCAGTAAAACTGACGTTAAAATATTTTTATACCACATGCTGATCCTTGAAGAAAGGCTAGTTAATTAGATAAGGATCAGAAACAAGATGAAAATATATGGAAACTTAAAAGAGATGCTACAAGAGCTGTCTAGTACTTTACAGAAGTCTAGTTCTTTATTATAAGTAACTTCAATCATCTTATAGCTTCTAAGATCTTCAAATCATTATTCTTATCCATATTTATTAGCTACCAGAGAATATCTTAGCTGAAACAAGGAAAAAAAAGGAAGAGAAACACAGCAAGGGAGTGAACTATGAAGCCATCAAACTAGAGACAGTAAAGGAAATTGAAAAGGTGAGGCTGAGAGTTAATGGCTGAGTTCTGCATGTAAAAGAGAGATGCCATCTTCCTAGAAGGGTCACTGGAGGAAAGAGAAAGAAGTGTAAGTTTCTAGCACATGATACATGTTATTAGGTGCTGGAGTTCAGCAAGAATTAACTATAGCATCATAGGCTGTAGTTAAGAGACAGGAGGTGCCTGGTTTGAATCCTGGCTTCACCACTCACTAGATGAGTTGACCTTAGGGAAGTTATTTAACCTCTCTTTGCCTCAATCTCCTCATCATCTGTACAAGTACCTTTTCATCACCAGAAATTAAATGAGTTAGCATAGGTGAGATGCTTATAAGAGTACGTGACACCTATCTACAGCATAATGTGCCACAGGAACACAAAGTGCCAGGGATTTTGTTTTGGGGTAGAGGTCAGCGAAAACTACAGGGAGGTGATAGCTGAACTAGATGTGGAAAGATGAAGAGGTCATGAAATGGACAAGGGTGAAAGAACAATTCAAGCGGAGAAAGAAAACAAATTACTGCCTCAGTGGGGTTGGGGAATGGACTGGGTCTGATTTCTAACCACTATGGTACATTGCCTCCTATCATCATGAACATTCATATCTATACGACACCTACTACACTGCAATACTGCAAGCATGTCCTCTGTTTCCCATAACAACTCTCTAAGTACTGTCATCCCTATTTCAGTTAAAGAAACTCAGGGCCAATAATCTTTCTACAATACCATGTCACTTCAATTATTAATAGTTTGGAAACAAAAACAGTTATATAAAATTTGGGTTGCTTATTACATTATGCAGGTAGAAATTTTAAGGTCTAAAAAAAAATAACCATGACATTGTAGGGAAAAAGCATTTTAAGACATTATAAAGCCCTCAGATAAAGTGTCTCCTCCCGAGTTAGATTTCTGAGGCCATCTCTAGCTGAGCACTATGAATGTAACATTTCAGGCACTATGGAAATTCAATTAGACACCCAGTTTGAACTTATACTATGTGTCAGGCACTGTGCTATGACCAGGAGAAGTGGGGCGATGCATGAGAACTCTCTGCTACTTACATTACCCAGTAGCAGAGCATGAGGGGTAAGCCGCCGGTCTGGACCTCCACAGATTGCCCAAGTTCAAATCCTGGATTCCTCACTTACATCCTGTGTGGCCTGGGCAAGTTACTCAAGGGCCCCGTACCTCAGTTTTATCATCTAAAAAACGGGCATAACAGTAGCTACCACCTCGAGTTTTGTAAAATCATTAAGAAAGTGCCCGGCACTCAACAAATTTTATTCTTTGTTATGATTAGATAATAGATCAATGTAGAGAAATAAATGACACAGCTCATAAAAACACAAAATAATAACCAAACAATTACGAAATTCAATCAGCAAATGCAAATATACAATACCAAGTGTGGTATAAATAAATGAGTCTTTAGAAGGATATAAGACGTGGTTAGTGAAAAAGGCAGAGGTAAGGTAAGGTACAAACCAAACGGTTGAGAAACTTCCATGAAGATTTCATAGTAGCTAAGTGGGGACAGACAGATGACCTGGCCTGGAGGGCCAGTCTGACGTTTTCTCTCATTAGTCAAATAGTTTTCAACTACTATTTCTAAATTAAATAAATAAAATAAGAAATTTTTAAAGCCACCCAGAACAGGCAGCGTCCTCCAGAACGGCCTCTGGAGCGACCCGATCCCCTCTCGGACGCTAGCGAACCTGGGACCTAGCGCCATCACGAGGGTTCAGCCTCCTCTCTCAACAATTCATTCTCCACTAAGTTGTCAGAATGATGTACCTAAAACGAAAGGCCTTCTGATGACAGCCCGTTGCCTACCGGAAAAACCTCAATTCCTTAGCAAAACACAGAAGGACTTAACACTCTCACCCTACCATCCTACTTTCCCATCGGTCTCTTCTTCCATTTTCCCCGAGGCAACAGACCACTGCATTCCTTCAACAGACAAGGTGATATTCCGTTTTCACATCTTAGCATTGGCTGTTCTGCCTATTCATTGTACTGTCTCTCCAGCATCCATGCTGAGTCGAGCTCCTCACCACCTCCCCTTTTCCAACCAGCAGGGGGACGAAAACCGGCGGCAGCCCGGAGGTCCCTCAGGCCGCCCTGACCCGCGCCCGCCGCCCCCGCCCCTCGCTGCGGCCCCACACCTCGTTCTCTTCTAGGGCCTTCTCGAGCTACGTTTCTTCCGGGCGGGCCCCAGCAGAGCTCAATCTATCCAGGAGCGAAGAGTGAGAGCAGACCGAGCGCCCCCTCCCTGAACATTTAGCTCAGCTCCTTCCAACAATCGAGGCCTGGGTGGGAGCCGGGAAGAAAGGGGCAGTCCGCGGCCTCAAGCCAAGATGCCAGGGAACAGCGTGCCTCTTACCACAAACACGGCCTCAGGAATCCCCAGGTGGAGCCGCCGCCCATTCCCTGTGGCCATTTCTCCTTTGCCACAACTGTCCTTAGCGGCCGCCATCTTGGGGATGCGAGCGCGCGACTGCCTCCCGGGCCGCCGGCCGCCGGGATTCCGTGATTGGCTTGTTAGCACTTGCAGGCCCGCCTCTCCATGCACTTTCATTGGTGCGCAGGGAGGGTCCCCATAAGCCCCGTTCTCCTTTGGCCGAAAGTAGCCCAACCTGTAGGTGCTCATTGGCTGCCCTCAGGTAAGTGACAAGCGTGGAAGGGCCGCGGAAGAGAAGCTAGAGCGACAGGAAAAACCCATACGCCCTCCTGGGAAAAGGGGATTTGTGAGTGAGCGGTGCTAAAGCCCTAGGAATAGGGACCTAGCCTGACCCCACCCCGACCCTAGAACTGGCAGCAGCCTTCACAATGGCCTCTGGAGAGACCCAATACCCCTCTCGGATGCTAGCGAACCTGGGACCTAGCGCCATCACGAGGGTTCAGCCTCTGTGTCTTTCTGGTGTCACCATCCCAGGGAGCTTCCTGCCCCTTGAAGGGAACTTACGTTGTGTCTGTTTCAGAGTGGTCACTGGCCTCATTCTAATAAATACCCTGCCTGTCGCACCAGCCTTTCCTGAAAGCCACCTTTGAACAGAATGTCTTCTCTCCAGCTCAAACGTTTCCAAAACTTCATAGTCTACATACAAAATCCTAAGAACTCCACCTAGGCTTCTAGGACCATGGACTTACCCAATGTCATCCTACACTACAACCCTTTAAAAGTACATGTGTCATACAGAACCAAGTAATTATTCCTCGGGCTGTTTTCTGTCCTTTCTGTTCTTTCACTGGAGTGTTTCCCAATAAGGCAGTGCTTCATCCACTTGCACAAATTCTACCATGAGCCTAAGAATTATGCAACGGAAATTAAGTCTCTCTTCTCAGAGGCAATCACTGTTACCGGTTTATCTACACAGATAATGTACGATCAAGCATATAGACATAGATATGTCCTTATATATAATATGAGGAAGAAATTGGTATCGTCATATTGTGAATGAGGAAACTAAAGCTCAGTGAACCTGTACAGCTTCTCCAAAATCCTACAACTACATAATAGTGAAGCCGGAATTCCAAACTAGTTCTCCAGTGGCTTCTATGCGATTTGGCTTGGGAGGATGAAGACATGACTCTGACCTTTTCTGGTCAGCAGCTTTGGGAGATAATGTCTCTGTTCCTGGAGAGAAAAGTATATGAGAACTCTATTCTTCACCACTCTCCCCCACCTCAATGCCTTCCAAAAAATTTTTTTGTTTTGAAAAGTAGGTAATGTTTCTACAGAAAAACATTGAAATATCAGACACACATGCAAATTTGGTTCAACTTCACTGATCCCCATCTATGTTACTCATTGTTAAAACTAATCAAGGACTTACTTCAAACTTTAGGAAATATTTCTCCAAATTATCACTAATTCTAATCTGGAATAAATCCCTCTAAGAGATATATGATTTGACATTTCGGGCCAGGTTTTTCTTTTGGAGCCAAAAGCCTTATCAGCTTATCACTCGTGTTTTACTCCCTTACAGGTACAAACAGAAGATTCCCTTATTTATACTGCTGAATGTATTTCCTTTCTAGTCTTCTCTTAATTAGAAAGTTGTATACCAATTCTTTCTGACTCCTCTATTTCCTTCCTGCCATGGCTACAGCAGCTTTTCCAAGAGTACACTAAGCTTATCAACTCTATAGGTGGTCATTTTCTTATCTCTTGGCAAAAAAAAAAAA
>NW_016809647.1:69609-79354 GCF_001698545.2 Rhinopithecus bieti
AAAAAAAAAAAAAAAATCATTTCACAGAGTGTTGTGCTGATAAATGTTCAACTAATTCTCTTTAGAAAGGGGGTAGGTATTTATTATAAATTGTATTGATATAAAAGGTGTATAGCACACAATTTCATAAATGATAATAAAATATACAATACTCTTTATCGTAAATTCCGTATAACCAATTCTGGCAGGATGCTTTTGATTTTTGCCAAATACATATCTCTCTAGAAAACCTATAGTTGCAATTGATGAACTAGTGTAGTTCTGACATAAATGTTGGTTGATATATTCATTTATGTTAAGTAATAAAAAAAGTAATTCAACAATTATTTTTATATTGGTACTTGGATCACTCATCAACAATGTGAGTGACTTACTTGCTGAATTGGATAATGGTTTTCAAATACCAGAAAAATATTGCCTCATTTTTTGGTGCTATTCACAATAATGGCTACAGACACAACTCACTTTTAAGCTGAATCTGCATTAGTAACATTTTCTCCATTGCTTTCAAGTCTAGAGTTACAAACATAGATCAAGCCGTAGTTTGTAGCATCTACCAATTTCTGTTGGGTAGATACTCTCACAATGGCTGATTTCAATCCATGTCGAGTTGGGAAGACATGCCCAGTAGCATACAGATAAAATCGATGTAAATAACCTCAAGAGCACAGGTAACATTCAAATGTCAAAAAATAATTAGAAGGTGATAAATTTTGAATATTTATTATCTTTGCTTTTTAAAATAATTTAATTGTAAATTTTATAATTTAATTTTGAATGATGACTGTGTTTAACAACCATCTTGCAGAATTTCTAGAAATTTAACAATTGGTTCTCACAAGCTGGTACAAGCCAGCTCTAGCACACCACTGGCTCATATTTTGGGAAGCCAGAGTTTAATGACTTCAGTGAATAGTACCTGCAAATGTCACACTAATGTGCTCTGCAGAGAAGGAAGAAAATGATGTGATATGCAATTAGAGTTCCCTGGAAGAAGAGGATGATATCCTTAGCAACTTCCAGAACTCAGAGGACCAAGAGCTGACTTAAATTTGTGCAGCTGGGAACCCACAACAACTCTCACTCCATCTTTGCTCTGTGCAGGTAACAGGTTCTGTCCCAATCTCCACAAGCCTCTGAAATTACTCTGAAGAGCTACAAATCCTGAGGCTGGGGGAATGTGTCTCCTTTTTCCTGAGCCTGGTCACTGGGGTCATTTCCTCTCAGGAAGCCCACTGGGAAAGAGCCCAAGGCCTTCAGAGAGATTCCAAGCATTTCAGGATGTTCTGAGACAGCCTCTGCTCGACCTTCTGATTCAGTTTCTAATCCTGACTTCTGAGAGCAGAAAGTGCAGTTTCCCCTAGGTGCTTTGGAACTCCCCTGGAGGGCTCTCAATTGTGATAGTGCTCCTGCATGCTAAGCTGTCCCAGCCTCTTGGGGCTATTTCCTAGTAAGTCAGAATACATGTTTCTTCTATTTCCAGACATGCCAATGGGCCTCCATACTCACTACCCTGGGTTGCTGAATGTGCTGGTGGTGTTCTCACTGTGTATTGTTATTGTATCTTCCGTGTTTTTGTTCCGTTTATACAAGAGAGGACAAGGTAGGATTTTCCTAGACAAGGTAAAATGTGGCAATGTGATTTCCTTTTTCCTGGGACTGATGTTATTTATCCAAGGTGATGTGGAGAAGTCCTTTGTTCTAGGCAACTAATCCTTCTGCAACCCGACCCCACCACCTCATCTGCCAGAATGATGGCCCTGGGGACTCCCAGACATTACCCTGCTTTATTTCCAGAATCCATTCCTAGGCTTGCCACTATGTAATAGGCCCTAGAACCTGGGTTCTAGTTTAACCCTGTCATTAACAGGCTGTGCCTCATTAGACAAATGTCTTCACCTATCTAGCTCAGTGTCCTCACATGTGAAATGTGAGCTTTGGACTAGAGGATCTCCAGACTCACTTCTAGTGCTAATACATTTTGACTACGACCTCTGGTGAGTCATCAGGGCACTAGTACTAATTCTGCATCCCATGATTGTCACTAAATCCCACTGGGTCCTCCGGGTTCCTTCTGTAACTATGCAGTTCTCAATTTAGAAAACCTGATCTTGGGCCCCAAGGTGAGTAATTACACTCCTCCAAATACCTCTGCCCCTATGTCCACCCAAGCTCTTCCTTTCCCACCAAACCCAATAAAAAGCATGGATGTAAAAAGGTTTGAACTCTGCTTTCATGTTCCTGAATCTCCTTTGGGCCGGACTCCTCAGGCTACACGAAGACCTTCAGTATAAGCCATGGTAAATTCCCAGTCACAAGATTTCCTGGATAATAATTGGGAAAGATGGTGCATTCAGCATAATGGTTAAGGCTAAGAGCATGTACTTTGCAGTCAAGCTTGATTATTTATTGGCTATGGGATATTAGGTTAGTTACTTTAACAGTGTCTCAGTTTTCTCCGTTGTAAAATAACCATAATAATGGGGCTTTGGGCACATATTATTAAGTAGATTGAATGGAATTACACATATAACATACTTGATACTGTGCCTAGTACCTAGTAAGCCCTCAATAAATTTCCGCTACTGTCCTGATAATTGAAAGGCATGGATATGGCACAGAATAAGAAACTCAGGGGTCTGAGACATGAGCCATAACGTGTCATGATAAAGGCCTCATGATGGGGAGAAATCACACAGCCTCCTGATAGCATGGGAGATCTGCAGGATCCCTCAGATAGACATCTGTTTTAAATCCCTCACAGCCTCCTGGGGAGGAAGAAGGGCTATTCTTCACATATATAGATAAGAGAGGGCATTCAGTCTGGCTCAGGACCAAGGCTCCAAAAACATTGGAGCCCCATGATATTGCACAGCTCACTGGGCCTGCTATTTGTGGATATGTTGAAATGCCTTGAAATATGAAAGCCCAAAAATATCACCAACTCTTTTCAACTTGACTCTAAAATGTCTGATGTCAGTACCAAAGAAAAAGAGAAGCTGAGATGAGTTCCTCTATCAGCCTATAAATTCTTAAGGGTAGGGACTTGTTTCTCTTGCCTTTGCTTCTCTGGGCCTCACACTGAGCCTGATACATAGCAGCTTCATCATTATTTATTGGCTGTGTGAATCAATCAAGCAACAAATGTTTGTGGAGCATGTACAATGTGCTCAACATTGAGGTAGTGAAGATAAGTTACACTAGAAGAATTTGATGCAGTGTATAACTGGAGATAATAAATCTAGTTAAGAAACTAAGACACTCACAAGAAAAACCACCTAGCTGGGCAAGACAGTCAATGCTAAGTGCCAGAGAAACTAAGTGTAGTGGGAATCCACCTTGCATGGAAGGCCTGCTTTTGCCCACACATTGGAAAAAATTCTGGATTTGGAGCCAAGAAACCTTGGAAGTCATCTCTCTTAGGGCCTCCATTTCCTCTTCCTAAAGAGGATTTTGGAATTGCTAATCTCTACAAAATTCATCACCTTTCACATATTGTAGTCTCTGTTTACAGATGATGGCTCAAAAATAACAATGTGTGGGCACATTACAGTTTCAAGAAAGCCAAGCCAGCAGAGACCAGAATATTTGATGAAATTTCCCATGCCAAGGTGAGCTTATGTTACTCAGGGATCACACTCCCCGCCCAAGACAAGAAATCATAGGCAACCATTGCTCTTGCTGTTGCTTAGAGAGCAGCTACAGCAATTACATGGTGGGAGTCTGGAGACTCTGCTCAGGAAATCCATTTTGGCAAAATGATGCCACCCAAAGGATTATAAGTCATGCTGCTCTAAAGACACATGCACACGTATGTTTATTGTGGCACTATTCACAATAGCAAAGACTTGGAACCAGCCCAAATGTCCATCAATGATAGACTGGATTAAGAAAATGTAGCACATATACACCATGGAATACTATGCAGCCATAAAAAAGGATGAGTTCGTGTCCTTTGTAGGGACATGTATGCAGCTGGAAACCATCATTCTCAGCAAACTATCACAAGAACAGAAAACCAAACACCGCATGTTCTCACTCGTAGGTGGGAATTGAACAATGAGATCACTTGGACACAGGAAGGGGATCATCACACACCAGGTCCTATTGTGGGTGGGGCGGGGATAGCATTAGGAGACATACCTAATGTAAATGACGAGTTACTGGGTGCAGCACACTAACATGGCACATGTATACACATGTAACAAACCTGCACGTTGTGCACGTGTACCCTAGAACTTAAAGTATAATAAAAAATAATAATAATAAAAATAAAAAATAAACTTAAAATGAAAAAAAAAATGATGCCACCAGCCTTGCTATGAGAACAGGAAGGAGGCAAATTGTCACTCCATTTTTCTCATTATCTAACATCTGAAGCTTCGTCAGTCCTCCTAAAACAAATGTTCAGGTATCAGGGGGCTCAGCACATCAGTTGAAGACTGAAAGAAGAAACCTTGTAAAGTCTTCTAGAATACAATACTCTGAGACAATGGACACCTGGATCATGACACTCTCCCATACACTTCAGCTCTGCTCCCTCACATTACTACTGCCTACTTCCATTTCTTTGTTCAACCTATTCTTTCTGCCTGTAATGCCAAACTTCTTCCATCCACTATGCATCTACTATTTGAAATCTTCTTTATCATTTAGTACTTGAAAGCTTCCTTTGCTAAATTAATTGTTCTCTTCTTTGAGTTCCCATGGTGCTTTGTGCTTCCCTCTCTGCATATATGTTTATCTGGAGCATCCTTTCTCACTCTGTTAACTCTGTCTATTTTTAAATATTATCGTTAAACTTAAGTATCAGTTCTCTGTTAAGTCATCCTTGAAATCTCCAGACTGGGTTAGCCATTTCTCCAATACTAATTACAGTTGGGTTTGTTGAATGAATAAACAAATGAATGAATAAAAGGATGGCTGAATAAATATAAGAAGCAGTTGAGGCTTAACAACACAAGTTTATAAAGGTCTGTACCAGGTCTGCACAGTTCTGTGTCTTTCTATGATGATGAAAATGTTACAATTAGGCTTTCTTCTATGAGAGACCAACAGTACACAAAAGATGGCTATGTTACAAAACTCCATTATAACACTGATCCTGCCTCCACTGATTGCCTATCTCTGCCAAGGCGCTTAGCAACAACAACCCAAATGTACCTGATGTTCTGGGGATGGAGTGGAAGGACTACTGGTCCTTAGGCCTTGCTGGGTATGAATAATGGGTTGAGGTGCCATTAGAGAAGAAGCTCCCAATGGAGTTGGAACCTATGAATTTTAAAAGAAAATAAACAATTAAAAATTAATTAGTATTTAATTGCTCTCCTAATATAATAGTACCATGAGAACAAGTAGCCCCCTAAAGTAAATATTATATTAATATTTAATAAGCATCAATTGAAAGGAATGCTAAATGCAGATGCAAAGAAAAAGAGGAAAATGTATTTGTGAAGGGGCTGCTAGTGATAAAGTGTGAGAGACCAAAGAGTGTGGAAAACCTAAAGAACAGTTATTGAAAAGCAGGGATGAATTAGCCACAAAGTAAGGCCTACAAAGGACCCTTTACAAGACAGAACTCCAACATCTCAAGGCCAATAATACTCATAGGAAAAAGAAAGGAAGTTTGTAGGTGGACATGGAACATGTTAAATATATACTGGTATGTATGTATCTTTCATGAAATACTTTAGTATGAACATATGACTTGATACGGCAATCTACAGGTTAAATGTGAAGGATGTATAGAAATTTGCCAGATGAAAGTAGTGAAGGAAGGGCAAGCACATCAAGTCAAGGAGGTAGGTGGAACTAGAAAGGCATGTGACATCTCTTTAGTTTGTTTTACTTTTCTAGTTACTTTATGAGCTCAGATTTTAAATTATATTCAAAAGATGAAAGAATAGCAATTAATGAAGAACAAACTAAGAAGATTGCACAGACCCATTAATATAAGACTGTGGCCATCTCCCTCCACTGTTTAAAACCATTAAATGGACCCTCATTGACTATACATAGTGTGTAAACTCCTTGGCATGGCTTACCAAGCCTATTGCTTTCTCATCTTGATCTTTTCCCTCACTTCTCCCTCACTTATTGAGGAAATATGGGCTTACTTAAGAACAACTGGGTAAATTAGAAACTGTTCAAATGACTCATAACCAAAAGCTAAGGATTAATGTGTTGACCTGCTGGGAGGTTTCTGGTGATATGCTGCAGGGTTATATTCTTAATCTTCTTGTTCATCTTTATCTATCAATGAAAATGTTGTAGAGGACATGTTCACTGAGCATGTGAATAACATACCCATTGGAAAGGATAATGAATACATAAAATATAATCAGAAACATTAATTTTCTTGACAGACTAGAGATAGGTTCCCAACTGAATAAGATGAAGGTTAACAGAGTCTTGCACTTGGATCTTAAAAAATACCCACATATATATAGAATGGGTGAGAAGTGAAAATGAAGTTAAAAGAATTTTAGTTGATAGTAACATTTAAGTTTTCCAGTCCTTCCTCCTGTCTTAGCCCCATGCCAGCAATTTGGAAGCAGTTCCTAGCTATATGCAGTGTGCAGGGATGCCACTTCTGCAGTATCAAACAAAAGGCCTAAGTGAGCAAGGTATCAAGACCTCTTGCCTTACAAACCAGTGCTGCCTAGAAATCCTTGAAATTGCTCTTGCCTGAGGATGAAGATCTTGGTCCACTTCTGTGATGTTATCAGATAGTACACCCTGGAATAGCCCCATGTGGTGACTAGACCGAGCACCTAGTCCTTTTAGGAAACCTAGGTGAATATGCCTCCTTCAATTCACCTGGGTCCACAGTTATTCATGCCTGAGGAGTGGGAGTCTCGCTCTGTAGTCAAGTCAATGCTAGGGTCTACTTTGTACGTGATTCCTGTCAGCTTCTCTCCCTGGGAAATGGGCCCTGTTCTGTTCACCATTATTTGGAAAGAATCTGAAATAACCTGGCTCTTTACGTAGCCCTTCATAGTTTTCTCTGCAACCCATACTTTTTGCCCCAAGCCCTGTTATACTAATAAACAGACTTTGGTTACTGATGCCTAACCTGGAATCTACCACACTCCTTTGGCACTTGGACCCTGACCTGTGGAGTATCTCAGTTCTACTCCTTCTACCTTAAATTCCTACTAAGTCTATTTTTTCTGGGCTTGGGTTCACTCATAGTTCTAACATATATGCACACCTAGTGTCATATTATACTCCAATCCTCTTCTGGAAATTAACTGGCACATACAGTATATTATTATAGAGGATGTAGAGAAGTACCCAAACAGGACTCAAAAGAGATATGAGGTGGGAGGAAAACCAAGAGAAAATGGTGTTTCTAACTCTAGGAAGGGAGAGTGTTTCCTCCTCTCTCACTGGCCACTCCTGTTCTACCTCTTTTGCAGGTTCCTTCTCATTTCCCTGCCCCAATGACAGATGACCCTTGGGCTCAGTCTCCACTCACCCCTAGGTGATTTCATCCATTCTTTCTCTCAGCACATTCTTACTTCAAGGCATTTGCACTGATTATTCCCTCTCCTGGAATGCTCTTCCACTTGACTTGCTCCTTCTCCTCTTTAAAATTTCTACTCAAGGCCAGGCGCGGTGGCTCACACCTGTAATCCTGCACTTTGGGAGGCTGAAGCAGGCAGATCATGAGGTCAGGAGATCGAGACCATCCTAGCTAACATGGTGAAACCCCGTCTCTACTAAAAGTATAAAAAAAATTAGCCGGGCGAGGTGGCAGGTGCCTCTAGTCCCAGCTACTCTGGAGGCTGAAGCAGGAGAATGGCGTGAACCCGAGAGGCGGAGCTTGCAGTGAGCCGAGATCGCGCCACTGCACTCCAGCCTGGGTGACAGAGCAACACTGTGTCTCAAAAAAAAAAAAGAAAAAAAAAAATCTACTCAAGACTGAGTCACCTTTTCAATAGAGTTCCCACTGACCAGCCTATTTAAAATGGAAACCTACTCCGATACCCTTAATTCTTCTTCCCTGCTGCAATTTTCTCCATAGCACTTGTCACCTTGTTTATTTATTTCTTCCCCCCACTAGAATGTACATCCCACAGAGACATGAGTTTTTCTTTCTTTTAATTATTTCCATATTTCTAGAATCAGAATATGTGCTAGTTGAGTGATAGGAGAGAAGGACTGAGTAAGACAAGGACAGAGCTACTCGGGAGGCTGAGGCAGGAGAACGGCGTGGGCCCGGGAGGCAGAGCTTGCAGTGAGCCGAGATCGCGCCACTGCACTCCAGCCTGGGCGACAGAGCGAGACTCCGTCTCAAAAAAAATAAAAATAAAAATAAAAAAAAGGCAAGGACAGAGAAGTAGCTATTCGATTAGGTCACATGAAAGTCATTAGAGACCTTTATGTTAGCAGTTTATTGGAACAGTGAGGATAGAAGTCACATTAAAGTGAGTTGAAAAGTGAACCGAGGAGACAATCTCAATGTCCTTTAATATAAACATGGGTTGTTCCTGCCTTACTTCAAGAATATATACTGAGTAGCCTTATGCCTAGAAAGAACTAAGCAAGGCAAGAGTGTCAGGAGATGGAAGCAGAGAGGCAGCATGGAGGATCTTGGCTTTTGCTCTGGGAGAAATGGGGGCAATTGCAATGAAGTTGGTTGATCTCACTTACACTGTAAGCCAATCACTCTGGCTGCAGTGTGAAGAAAACTGTAGGGAGCAAGGGCAGAAGCAGGGAGCCCAGGTAGAAGGCTACTGCAGTGAACCAGGTGAGAGAAAATGGATTAGGAAAAAGTTAGGATGCATTCTGAAAATAAAGGCCATTGCATTTGCTCATGAATTGTATGTGGAGTGAAAGAAAGATGTATTAAGGAGGACTCCAAGGCTTTTGGCCTGAGCAACTGGAAGGATGGAGATGTCATCAGCTGTGATTGGGAAGGCTGCAAGTTGAACAGCTTTGGGGAGATCAAGGGTACAGTTTCAGACACGTGCAATTTGAGATGTGTCAGAAACATGGATATTTGCTATCCTCTGCGTGTTCCTGTATATTTACCATTTTCTGGAATGGACCAACAGCAAAAACAACATGAGCAAATTGGTGTATGGCTGGAGCAACTAAATGTCTTCAGAGTTTCCATTACTTGTATTGTATTGCATAAAATTTGTGCAGTGCACTGAAGCTATATATAGAACTAGTGATTACAAAAATATTTTAACTAAGAAAATTTTAAACCATGAAAATATTGCCAAATTGGCAGAATATAAATAATAAACTAAAATGAGTTAAAAGAAGGTTGGAATCAGAAAATTCCAGATATTCTATCTGCATTAACAATTTCTCCCATTAGAAGCTTTATATGATAATAGCAAAATCAGTTCAAGTTTTAAACCTGATTGATATAGACTAGAAGTGATCCCAAACAGCAAAATAGCAAATAAAACAAAACAAAATGAAACAACAATAAAATTCTTGCAGAAGGGGGAAAAAAACAGCAGCAAACAGTAGTTCATAACTCTTGGAATAAACCAAGAATGTAACCTAAACTAAATTATATTAATAGTTGAATCTCTGGCCGGGCGTGGTGGCTCAAGCCTGTAATCCCAGCACTTTGGGAGGCCGAGGCGGGCGGATCACAAGGTAAGGAGATCGAGACCATCCTGGCTAACACGGTGAAACCCCGTCTCTACTAAAAAATACAAAAAACTAGCCGGGCGAGGTGGCGGGCACCTGTAGTCCCAGCTACTCGGGAGGCTGAGGC
>NW_016809647.1:79616-83871 GCF_001698545.2 Rhinopithecus bieti
AAAAAAAAAAAAAAAAAAAAAAAAAAAGTTGAATCTCTATTATGTGAATGTTGATAATTCCTATTTTGGATTATCTATTAATTCTGAAACAGCTTTCTCTTGACTATTCCACTTCTGTACATCTCTTTTTATCCCCATTTCCAGGGTTCTTTTCTCTATTCCTGTTAGCCATCTCACAAAGCATGTGCTTATTATTTCTCAGACAGCTGCCATTTTTTTCCAATGCAAGAAAAGAATGTGGATGGATAACTTTCCATTTAAAAATATCTGTGTAATTTTTTTTCTGTTAGTAGTTGTAACCATATATCCAACTGTTGATATCTTAAAAGAGGCTTTTCTGGCCAGGTGCGGTGGCTCACACCTGTAATTCTAGCACTTTCGGAGGCCGAGGCGGGTGGATCACCTGAGGTCAGGAGTTCGAGACCAGCCTGGCCAACATGGCAAAACCCCATCTCTATGAAAAATGCACAAATTAGCCAGGCATGGTGGCAAACGCCTATAATCCCAGCTACCTGGGAGGCTGAGGCAAGAGATTCACTTGAACTCGAGGGGCGGAGGATGCAGTGAACCGAGATTGTGCCACTTCACTTCAGCATGGGCAACAGAGTGAAACTCCATCTCAAAAAAAAAATTAATTGTTTTCAAAACCCTTCCTTATGGTTCTCTAGCAAACAGCTGCACAAGATAAACAAAGTGAATAATCATATAGTATAGATGCTCTGTGCAGAGCCTAAATAAAACAAGCTACAAAATTGATGAATTCCTTCACAAACCATTTCTAACATAATGCATAATCCATGTGTTACACCACAAGGTCCCATAGCTTTGCAAATTATTCGAATTTGATCTTGATCCCAGGGTGTTTCCAATCTTGTGATATAGTCTTTCCACTATATTACTCAAACTATCCTTGTGTTATATACTTTGTATACTATGTCCTCTTTGACTACTCAAGCAAGGTATAGCATGATAAATTGGAGAAATTTCATTGCAATTGGGTGTAATTGATTCAAAATTTTCTAATAAACTCATATGAATGATATAAAAAGAAAGAGCGTTTTTTCTTCCTATACATAAGCATTTGCTGGGGAGTCACTGGAGGCAGAACCTTGACAAAAAGTGTCAGTTACCATATAGTAAATTTTCTACTAGTATTTAATAAGCAATATTAAAAGATACAGAAAATATTCTGCTGTATGTTTAACACTGAGAACAAATTCATTGTGAACTTTCTATAGCCAAGACAGTGATCATTCCTTAAGCAATTATCTTTCCTTAAGAGGTTTAAAGACATCGAATTATTGCTATGTTGTTTTAGAAGGCAGAGCAGAGTTCACAATAGCTCAAATTTCCTGAGGAACAGGAATTTGCTTGGAAAACATTTCACATCAGAGAATAATGTGAACTTAGCTAAGAAAGAAAGAGTTGTGACTCTTTTCTGTACTGCATAAACAAAACAATAACAATAGACAAAATAAAGAAAATTTGAACCATAATCGCATTACCTGCAACAACTAAAACTTTCTCAGTTTTTCAGTGTTCACTTCCAGTCTTCGTTTATAACATGTTTTAAATGTATACAATAATGTGAAAAATGATAAGTTGGCTTTCAACACAGCAGATGAAAAGCGGAGTAATACCAGTCATAACTTTAATCCCTGTCTTAGTTTCTTTGTCCATTACTAGGTGATACAACATGAGACACAGTGACTTCTGACTTTAGAAGTACTCCAGAGGGCTAGTGATCAGCTACAGGGACTTGAATAAGGAGGCAGAAATACATTTTTAATATCTGTCTTTCTGATCCTTCCCAAAGTATTCTTACACCCTTGCTTCCAATTCTGCTATAAGAAATTCCTTCATTCTTTATATATATCATGTGAGCTAAAATTGAATGTGCAGCATCACACCCAGCTAATTTTGTATTTTTAGTAGAGACAGGGTTTCGCCATGTTGGTCAGGCTGGTCTCGAACTCCTGACCTCAGGTGATCCACCCGCCTCAGCCTCCCAAGTGCTGGGATTGCAGGTGTGAGCCACTGCAGCCAGCTGAATAATTTCTGTTCTTGGTGCTGGTGTCCTGTGCATACTGGGCAGTTGCCATTAGACATTGTTATTGAAAGTCTAATCCATTGACCAGAAGCATCAACATCACCTGGAAGGTTGCTAGAAATGAAGAATCTTGAAGGGGGGGCTAAAATGATTGACTAGAAAAAGCTGCAGTCAGAGGTCCCCACCAAGAAGAACGAAAACGGAGAGTGAATCCTACACTGGCAATTGAGGTATCTAGGTTCTCTCATTGGGAATGACAAGGCAGATGGCACGACCCACAGAGCCACACAGGGCAAGGGGAGCCCCCACCCCGAGCCAAGGGAGGCAGTGAGTGATTGTGCTACTCTGCCTAGAAAACCACACTTTTCCCGTGAATCAATGCAACTTGGGGATCAAGAGATCCCCCTCATGAGCCCAAGCCACAAAGGCCTTGGGTCCTAAGCACAGAGCTGGGCAAATTCTCAGCAGCCACACAGCTGGAGACTCCCTAAGACGACTGAGTTCCCAGGGGGAGGGGTGGCCACTATCATGGCAGCAGCTGGCTGCCTAAGACTACTGAGTTCCCCAAAGCCATCACTGTGGCTCCAGTCTGCTGTTTTTCTCCTGCCGGTGGCAGGGAGACTAGATGGTTTGGACCCAGGAAATTTTGGCCAGACTGCCTCTTTAGTCTTTCTTGTTTGTTTGTTTGTTTGTTTGTTTGCTTGAGATGGAGTCTTGCTCTGTTGCCCAGGCTAGAGTGCAATGGTGCAATCTCAGCTCACTGCAACCCCTACCTCACGGATTCAAGCAATTCTTCTGCCTCAGCCTCCCGAGTAGCTGAGACTACAGGTGTGCCACCATGCCCAGCTACTTTTTGTATTTTTAGTAGAGACAGGGTTTCACCATGTTGGCCAGGCTGGTCTCGAACACCTGACCTCAGGTGATCTACCCACCTCGGCCTCCCAAAGTGCTGGAATTACAGGTGTGAGCCACCATGCCCAGCCCAGACTGCCTCTTTAGGCCAGACCCTAACCCAACCCTCCTCATTGGGTGGGGCCTCGCTGCAGGAATTTCAGCAACTCCAGCCAGGGGTTTACAGACAGAACTCTGATCTCCCTGAAACAGAGCCCCTGGGGGGACGGGCAGCCACAGTCTCCATGGATCAGCTGACTTAGTCTTTCTCTCTGCTGGCTCTGAGGAATCCAGGTAGTGTGGGCGAGTGCAATTTCTCCTCAGCACAGTGCACCCCCTCCACCAAGGGGCAGCCAGAGTGCTTCCTCAAGTAGGTCCCTGATCCCATGCCTCCTGACTGGGTGAGACCCCCCAGTAGGGGTCTCCAGACACCTTATACGAGAGTGTTCCCACTGACATCAGGTTGGTGCCCCTCTGGGACAGAGCTCCCACAGGAAGGGGCAGGCAGCCATCTTTGCTGTTCTGCAGCCTCCATTGGTGATACCTCCATGTGCAGGAGGGACCCAGGTGACTAGGATCTGGAGTGGACCCCAAGCAAACTGCAGCAGCCCTATGGAAGAGTACCCTGACTGTTAAAAGAAAAAACAGGAAGCAACAGCAACAACAGCATCAACCAAAAGTCCCCATAAAACCCCATCTAAAGGTCAGCAGCCTCAAAGATCAAAGTTGATAAACTCATTAAGATGAGAAAGAATCAACAAAAAATGCTGAAAGCTCAAAAAGCCAGAGTGCCTCTTCTCCTCCAAGTGATCACAACACCTCTCCAGCAAGGGCACAGAACTGGGCGGAGGCCAAGATGGATGAATTGACAGAAGTAGGCTTCAGAATGTGGGTAATGATGAACTTCACTGAGCTAAAGAACCATGTTCTAACCCAATGCAAAGAAGCTAAGAACCATGATAAAACATTACAGGAGCTGTTTACCAGAATAACCACGTTAGAGAGGAACATAAACGACCTGATGTGTTACGGGAAGTCGGGGACCCCGAATGGAGGAACCAGCTGGACCCGCAGCAGAGGAACATAAATTGTGAAGATTTCATTTTAATATGGACATTTATCGGTTCCCAAATAATACTTTTATAATTTCTTATGCCTGTCTTTAATTTAATCTCTTAATCCTGTTATCTTCGTAAGCTGAGGATGTACGTCACCTCAGGACCACTGTGATAATTGTGTTAACTGTACAAATTGATTGTAAAATGTGTGTTTGAACAATATGAAATCAGTGCACCTTGAAAAAGAACAGAATAA
>NW_016809647.1:86280-89092 GCF_001698545.2 Rhinopithecus bieti
ACGCCTGGCCGCAATTTTAACAAAACAGACTTTAAACCAACAAACATCAAAAAATACAAAGAAGGACATTATATAATGGTAAAAGGATCAATTCAACAAGAAGAGCTAACTATCCTAAATATATACGCACCCAGTACCAGAGCACCCAGATTCATAAAACAAGTTCTTAGAGACCTACAAAGAGATTTAGATTCCCAGACAATAATAGTGGGAGACTTTATCACCCACTGTCAATATTAGATAGATCATTGAAACAGAAAATTAACAAGGATATTCAGGACTTGAACTCAGCTCTGGATCAAGTGAATCTGATAGATATCTACAGAACTCTCCACCCATAAGCAACAGAATATACATTCTTCTCAGTGCCACATGGCACTTACTCTAAAATCAATCACATAACTGGAAGTAAAACAGTCCTCAGCAAAGGCAAAAGAACTGAAATCACAACCAACAGTCTCTCAGATCACAGCACAATCAAATAAGAACTCAAGATTAAGAAACTCACTCAAAACCACAGCAACTACATGGAAACTGAACAATGTGCTCCTCAATGACTCCTGGGCAAATCATGAAATTAAGGTAGAAATCAAGAAGTTCTTTGAAACCAGTGAGAAAAAAGAGACAATGAGCCAGAATATCTGGGACACAGCTAAAGCTGTGTTAAGAGGGAAATTTATAGCACTAAATGCCTACATCAAAAAGCCAGAAAGATCTCAAATTGACACCCTAATATCACAACTAAAATAACTAGAGAACCAAGAGCAAACAAATCCCAAAGCTAGCAGAAAACAAGAAATAACCAAGATCAGAGTGGAACTGAAGGAGATAGATACACACACAAAAAAAAAAACTTTAAAAAATCAACAAATCCAGGAGCTGTTTTTTCAAAAGTTAATAAAATAGACTACTAGCTAACTAATAAAGGATAAAAGGGAGAAGAATCAAATAGACACAATAAAAAATGACAAAGGGGATATCACCACTGACTCCACAGAAATACAAACAACCATCAGAGAATACCTTACAGTATTATTTATAGACATATTATTTGTTATTTATAGACATCTCTATGCAAATAAATGAGAAAATCTAGAAGAAATGGATAAATTCCTAGACACATATACCGTCCCAAGACTGAACCAGGAAGAAGTTAAATTCATGAATAGATCAATAACAAGTTCTGAATTTGAGGCAGTATTAAATAGCCTACCAGCTGAACTCTACCAGAGGTACAAAGAGGAGCTGGTACCATTTCTTCTGAAACTATTGCAAATAATTGAAAAGGAGGGACTTCTCCCTAACTCGTTTTATGAGGCCAGCATCATCCCGATACCGAAACCTGGCAGAGATACAACAACAAAAAAGAAAACATCAGGCCAACATCCCTGATGAACATCAATGCAAAAATCCTCAATAAAATACTGGCAAACAGAATCCAGCAGCACATCAAAAAGCTTGTCCACCACAATCAAGTTCACTTCATCCCCAGGATACAAGCCTGGTTCAACATATACAAATCAATAAATGTAATTCATCACATAAACAGAACTAAAGACAAAAAACATATGGTTATCTCAATAGACACAGAAAAGTCCTTTGATAAAATTCAACATCCCTTCATGTTAAAAGCTGAATAAACTAGGTATTGATGGAACATACCTCAAAATAACAAGAGTCATTTATGACAAACCCACAGCCAATATCATACTTTATGGGCAAAAAGCTGGAAGCATTCCCCTTGAAAACCAGCACAAGACAAGGATGCCCTCTCTCAGCACTTCTATTCAACACAGTATTAGAAGTTCTGGCCAGGCCAATCAGGCAAGAGAAAGAAATAAAGCCTATTCAAGTAGGAATAGAGGAAGTCAAACTGTTTCTGTTTGCAGATGACATGATCCTATATCTAGAAAACCCCATCATCTCAGCCTAAAAGCTTCATTAAGCTGATAAGCAACTTCAGCAAAGTCTCAGGATACAAAATCAATATGCCAAAATCACAAGTATTCCTATACACCAACAACAGACAAGCAGAGAGCCAAATCATGTGAATAAATTCCCATTTGCAATTGCTACAAAGAGAATAAAATACCCAGGAATACAGCTAACAAGGGAAGTGAAGGACCTCTTCAAGGAGAACTACAAACCACTACTCAAGGAAGTTAAAGAGGACACAAGCAGATGGAAAAACATTCCATGCTTATAGATAGGAGGAATCAATATTGTGAAAATGGCCATACTGCCCAAAGTAATTTATAGATTTGATGCTATTCCCATTATGCTACCATTGACATTCTTCACAGAATTAGAAAAAACTATTTTAAAATTCATATGGAATTAAAAAAGAGCCCATATAGCCAAGACAATCCTAAGCAAAAATACAAAGCTGGAGGCATCATACTACCTGACTTCAAACTACAGTACAAGGTTACAGTAACCAAAACAGCATGGTACTGGTACCAAAACAGATACATAGACCAATGGAACAGAACAGAGATCTCAGAAATAAAACTGCACATCCACAACCATCTGATCTTTGACAAACCTGACAAAAACAAGCAATGGGGAAAGGGTTCCCTATTTAATAAATGGTGCTGGGAAAACTGGTGAGCCATATGCAGAAAACTGAAACTGGACCCTTTCTTACACTTTATACAAAAATTAACTCAGGGGCGGAGCAAGATGGCCGAATAGGAACAGCTCCAGTCTCCAACTCCCAGCGCGAGCGACACAGAAGACCGGTGATTTCTGCATTTTCAACTGAGGTACTGGGGTCATCTCACTAGGGAGTGCCGGACAATCGGTGCTGGTC
>NW_016809647.1:94458-109028 GCF_001698545.2 Rhinopithecus bieti
AAAAAAAAATTAACTCAAAATGGATAAAATACTTAAATATAAAACCCAAAACTATAAAAACCCTAGAAGAAAATCTAGGCAATACCATTCAGGACATAGGCATGGGCAAAGATTTCACGACAAAAATGTCAAAAGCAATTGCAACAAAAGCCAAAATTGACAAATGGGGTCTAATTAAACTTAAGAGCTTCTGCACAGCAAAAGAAACTATCATCAGAATGAACAGACCACCTACAGAATGGGAGAAAATTTTTGCAAGCTATCCATTTGACAAAGGTCTAATATCCAGAATCTACAAGGAACTTAAATTTACAAGAAAAAAACAAACAACTCCATAAAAAACTGTGCAAAGGACATGAACAGACACTTCTCAAAAGAAGACATTTTTGTGGAGAACACATAAAAAAAACCTCACCATCACTGATTGTTAGAGAAATGCAAATCCAAACCACAATGAAATACCATCTCACCCCAGTCAGAATGGAGATTATTAAAAAGTCAAGAAACAACAGATGCTGGCAAGGCTGTGGAGAGATAGGAATGCTTTTACACTGTTTGTGAGAATGCAAATTAGTTCAACCATTGTGGAAGACAGTGTGGTGATTCCTCAAAGACCAAGAACCAGAAATACCATTTGACTCAGCAATCCCATTACTGGGTATATACTCAAAGGAATATAAATCATTCTGTTATAAAGATACATGCACACGTATGTTCACTGCAGCACTATTCACAATAGCAAAGACATGGAATCAACCCAAATGCCCATCAATAATAGACTGGATAAAGAAAATGTGGTGCATATACACCACAAAATATTATGTGGCCACAAAAAGGAATGAGATCATGTCCTTTGCAGGGACATGGATGGAGCTGGAAGCCATTATCCTCAGCAAACTAATACAGGAACAGAAAACCAAACACCACATGTTCTCACTTATAAGTGGGAGCTGAACAATGAGGACACATGGACACAGAGAGGGGAACAACACATACTGGGGCCTGCAGGAGGTGTTAGGGGAGGGAGAGCATCAGGATAAATGGCTAGTGCATGAGGGGCTTAATACCTAGGTGATGGGCTGATAGGTGCAGCAAATCACCATCGCACACGTTTACCTATGTAATGAGCCTGCACATCCTGCACATGTATCCCAGAACTTAAAATAAACATTTAAAAATAAATTTAAAAGTTTTTTCAAAAAAAAAATGCAGAATCTCAATCTCCATCCCAAACCCGCTTCATTTTAAGAATTCTAGGTGAACCATATGAATATTAAAGCTTGAGAATAATAAAGGATAGCAAGGTTCTAGAAAATGCAAGGGAGAACTATGCCCAGTGTGTTCTCAATACCAACAGAGCATCTTAATTGTTGTTAGGGGAAATGATTATCCTCCTTGCCCTCTTATTTCCATATCCCTCCCTGAGGACTGAGGGGATTTAATTTAATGGTCTATGTCTCATATTTTAGTGGGCAGGAGGACTGTGCCACACAATCTCCATCATTATCATCATCATCATCATCATCATCATCATCATCATCATATCACTAAAATTTTTTGAGCACTAACTGTGACCTAGGCACTATTCTGAGCATTTTACATGTGTTACCTCATTTAAACCTCATAACAACCTATAAGATGGGTGCCATATTAATCCCCATCTTACAGGTAAGAAAACTGAGGCATGGAGAAGTTCTGTACTTTGTCCAAGGTCGCACAGATATTAAGTAGGCTCTACCTGGTTTCCAAGTCAGGCAGTCTGGTGCCAAAGCCTGTACTCTTAACCACTATGCTACAGTATTACATAAAGTCCTCCTGGTCTAAAGCCTACTAGCCAGTAGCATGCATTGTTACTACCTCCTTCTTAAGAGGTTGGCTCATCTTTGCAGAACTTCCTGTCCCTTTGAAGTCTCCATCATCCAGTTCTACAGTTTTCACAAGAGTGACTAGGGGAGTAAGTTCAATTTGAAGTGGTAGGTAGAAGCCCTTGCTATCTTCTCTAATCTAGCTTTACTGCAAAGTTCTATATTTTAAGTCATAAAGCTAGATCTGAATTTTAACTCCCACCTGGCTCCTTTGTGTATTTCTTCAATTTCTGAGAACTCATAGCAGGAAACATGATTAATCAAAAATGCTCCTAAAACACTAATTAATACTTTCTTGAAAAAGAAATGTTACAAAGAAAAAAAATATGGGACATAGAAATAGCTGACAAAGGAATAGTATCCAGAATTTGTAGAGAACTCATAAAGCAATAAGAGAATGACAAATAACCCAACAAAAAACAGGTGAAAACTTAAGTAGGTATTTCATTAAAAAGGGAACTTAGTGGTTAATAAATTACGAAAAGATGCTCAAACAGATGTTTTGTTTTTCCTAGATGAGCAAAAACTGAGGGAATTTGTCACCAACAGACTGGCCTTACAAGAAATGCTCAAGGAAGTCCTGAATCTGGAAGTGAAAAGACAATCAGCATTATGAAAACACACAGAAGTATTAAAACTCATTAGTAGAGCAGATATAAAAAGAAACAAAGAATAATCATCCTTATTACTATAGAAAACCACCAAACCACAATGACAAGCAGTAAGAAGGGAAGAAAGAAACAAAGGATATACAAAACAACCAGAAGACAACAAAATGACAGGAGTAAGTCCTCACGTATCAATAATAATCTTGATGAAACTGACTTCATCTGTAAAGACACATATAGACTGAAAGTGAAGGGATGGAAAAAGATATTTCACACAAATGGAAAACAAAAGTGAGCAAGAGTAGCTATATTTATATCAGAGAAAACAGACTTTAAGTAAAAAACTGTAAAAAGAGACAACTAAGGTTATTATGAAACTGAACAGGATGTTATGAAAAAGAACAGATCATAAGAATATATTATTGGAAATTAAAAGCATAACTAATGAAATTAAAACTTTAATGAAAGGATTGAATTACAAGAACACAAACCTTCAATGGATGGGCTAAATTGCAAATTAGACATAGATGGAGACAGAATTCATAAAGTAGAATATAAATTTGGAGATAATATCCAAAAGGAAGCACATAGAAGTAAAGAGATAGAATACATGAGAGGTCTTAAGAGATAAAAAGGAGAGTGAAAAGATATATAAGAAGTCTAATTGGCTTGCCAGTGAAGGCACTAGAGCGCAGGGAAGAAAGCCAATATTTACAGGTATAACAGCTAAGAATTTTTAGAACTGAGAAAAATCATAATTCTCAGATTCCAGAAGCCCCAATAAATTTTAAGCAAGTTAAATCAGTCAATCAATCTATCAATAAACCAATCTACCTGTAGAAATATCAAGGTAAACCTACTTATTAAAAAGGCAAAACGTTAAAAGCAGCAAAAAAAAAATCAGAATCACTATATTAGTTTTCTACTGCTGCCATAACAAATTACCTGAAACTTATGGGCTTAAATGATACAAATGTATTATCTTACAGTTCTGGGGTTCAGAAGTCTGACATGGATCTCATTGGGCTAAAATCAAGGTATTGGCAGGGCTTCATTCCTTCTAGAAGCTCCAGGGGAGAATCAGTTTCTTTGCTCCTTCCAGCTTCTGGAGGTCACCCATATCCCTTGGCTTGTGTCCCCCTTGCTCTATCTTCAAAGTCAGCAACTGCAGCATTAATCTTGCTTCCATTATCACATCTGTTTTATGTCCCCTTGTCCCCCTCTTTTACTTTTAAGGACTTTTGTGATTATATTGGGCCCGCCAAGATAATCTCCTGATTTTAAGGTCATTTGATTAGCAAACTTAATTCCACCTGCAACCTCAAGACCCCTTTGCCATGTAACCAAGCATATTCACAGATTCCATGGATTAGGACATTGACTTCTGGGGCGGGAGGGGGGGCATTATTCTGCTTACAAAGCTAATATAATTAGACTGAAAGCTGTCTTATCAATGGTGGTGGTAGAAGCCAGAATATAGTAGAATGGTATCTTCAGAGTACTAATAGAAAATAACTGTCAAACTAGAAGAGTATACTGAGACAAATGAAAATTGAGTTGACCACCAATACACTCTTCCCAGTGGAAATTTTAAGGATGTACTTCAGGTGATCTCATCCAGAAGGTCTAAGATGGAAGAAGGAATGATGAGAAACAAAATGGTAAATAATGTGTTTAAATCTAAACAAACACTGACTATATAAAACAATGATACTTATGTCTAATTTGTGGTGATCAAAAAAATAAGATACTGACTCATGAAGAAATAGAAAATCTGAATAGATCTATAATTAATAAAGAGGTTGAATCTGTAAACAAAAACTTCCCAAAGAGAAAAGCCTGGGACCAGATGAATTTTGAATTTGATGTTTGTTGAATTCTAACAAACATCAAAAGAAAATTAATACCAAATCTTCTCAAAGTCTTCCAAAAAATTGAAGCATAGAAAACATGTCCTAACTTATTCTATGAAACTACTATATTTTGATACCAAAGCCAAAGACAATAGAAGAAAACTGTAGAGCAATATTCTTTATGAACATTAACGCAAAAATCCTCAACAAAACATTAGCAAACCGAATCCAGCAGCTTATTAAAAGGATTATACACCATGACCAAGTAGGATTTATTCCTGGAATGCAATGATGACTCAACATACAAAACTCAATCAATGCAATACACCACATTAATAGCATGAGGGGAAAAACATTTGATATATCAATTAATGCAGAAAAAGCATTTGACAAAACTCAATGCCCTTTAATGATAAAAGCACTCAATAAATTGAGAATAGAAGGGAACTTCCTCAGTATAAAAAAGGCCATATATGAAAAGACCACAGCTAACATCATACTTAGTGGTTAAAAACTGAAACATTTCCTCCTAATATCAGGAACAAGACAAGGATGCCTACTTTCACAACTTCTATTGAACACAATATTGAAAGTCCTAGCTAGTGCAATTAGGCAAGAGAAAGAAATTAAAGGCATCCAAATCAGAAAGGAAGAAGTAAAATTATCTGTTTGCAGATGACATGATCTTATATGTAGAAACCCTAAAAATCACACACACAGAAACCTGTTAGAGCTAATAAAGAAATTATTAGGCAAAGTTGCAGGATACAAATTTAACACAAAAAAATCAGTTGCATTGCTATATACTAGTGATGAACAGTCCAAGAAGAAATTAAGAAAACAATCACATTTAAAATAGCACCAAAATAATAAAATACTTAGAAATAAATTTAACCAAAAAGATGAAAGACTTGTATACTGAAAACTATAAAACACTGCTAGAGAAAATTAAGGAAGGCCTAAGTCAATGGAAAGGCATCCTATGTTCATGGATGATAAGACTTAGTATTGTTAATATACCTTTACTACACAAAGTGATCTACAGATGCAATGCAATTTTTATCAAAATCCTTAAAGTGGTTTTTTTGTAGAAATAGAAGAAACCATCTTAAAATGCATGTGGACTATTAAGGAACCTCAATTTGTCAAAATAATCTTGAAAAACATGAACAAAATTGGAAAACTCACACTTTCTGATTTCAAAATTTACTACAGGCTGGGCACAGTAGCTTACACCTGTAATCCCAACACTTTGAGAAGCTGAGGTGGGAGGATCACTTCAGGCCAGGAGTTTGAGACCAGCCTAGGCAACAGTAAAAAAAGCAAACAAACAAACAAACAAAAACAAAACAAAAGAAAAAAACTACTCAGGCATGGCAGTGTATGCTTGTAGTATGCCCAGCCTGGGCAACAGAATGAGACACTGTCAAAAGACAAAAAAAAGTTACTACAAAGCAACAGTAATCAAAATAGTGTGGTACTGGCATAAGGACAGACATATAGCCCAGTGAAATAGAACAGAGAGCCCAGAAATAAGCCCTCACATGTACAGTCAATTGATTTTTGACCAAGTCCATTCAATAAGGGAAAAGGACAGTATTCTTAGTAAATAGTACTGGGACAGCTGAATATCGACATGCAAAAGAATAAAGTTGGGCCCTTACCTCATACCAGGGACAAAAGTTAACCAAAAATGAATCAAAGACCTAACCTTAAGAACTAAAACTATAAAAAATTTTCTAAGAAAACAAAGGGGAAAACTTTGATGACACCGGATTTGGCAATGAATTCTTGGATTTGAGACCAAAAGTACAGGCAACAAAAGGAAAATAGATAAATTGGACTTTATCAAAATTAAAACCTTTGTGCATCAAAGGACACTATTAAGAGAGTAAAAGGTAACTCATAAAATAGGAGAAAATATTTGCTGGTTATATATCTGATATAGGGTTAATATCCAAAATACACAAAGAACTTCCGCAAGTCAACAACACCAAAGCAACCACATTAAAAAATGACCAAAGGATTTGAATAAAAGTTTCTCCAAAAAAGACATACAAATGGCAAATAAGTACATGCAAAGATGCTCATCATTAATCTTTAGGGTAATACAAATCAAAACCACAATAAGATACCACTTCACACCCATTAGTATGACTATTGTTATGGACTGAATATTCCTGTCCACTCCCCCAAATTCATATGTTGAAATCCTAACCCCTAATGTGATGGTAATAAGAGATGGGGTCTTTGGGAGGTAATTAGATTATGAGGGTGGGACCCTCATGAGTGGAATAAAAAGGACCCCAGAGAGCACTCTTGCTCTCTTTCTGCCATGTGATGGATACAGCAAGAAGTCTGGAAACCAAGAAGAGGACCTTCACCAGACAACAAATCTACTAGTGCCTTAATATTGGACTTTCTAGCCTCTAGAACTGTGAGAAATAAATTTTTCTTGTTTAAGCCACTTAGTCTACGGCAATTTATTATACCAGCTCAAACTGACTAAGATAGCTGTGATCAAACAAACACCCACTCCCAAAAAACACAGAATATAACAAGTATTGAGGATGTGGAGAAATTTGAACTTTCATATGTTGCTGGTGGAAATGTAAAATGGTACAGTTGCTGTGATAAATGGTATGGTGGCTCCTCAAAAAATTAAATATGAAATTACCAGATGATCCAGCAATTCCACCTCGGGATACAGAATCAAAATAATTGAAAGATTCAAACAGGTATTTGCTCACTAATATTCATAGCAGCATTATTCACAATTGCCAAAAGGTTGAAACAACCCAGATGTTCTTCAGCAGATGAATGGATAAACAAATGTGAGATATATATATATATATATATATATCACAATTATATATCACAATTAGATAATATTCAATTATATATATAGAATATTATATATATAATATTATATATTGAGAGAATATTATGGAACCATTGTTTAAAACTCAAATATCCAAAGCAATCTTGTGCAAAAAGAACAAAGCTGGAATCATCACCCTGTCTCATTTCAAACTATATTATAAAGCTATGATAATCAAAACAGCATGGTACTGGCATAGAAGTAGACACATTGACCAATGGAACAGGATAAAAAGCCTACAAATAAACCCACGCATTTACAGTCAATTGATTTTCAACAAAGGTGCCAAGAACATTGATGTGGTTTGGATTTGTGTCACCACTCAAATCTCATGTCAAATTATAATCTCCAGTGTTGGAGGAAGGGCTTAGTGGGAGGTGACTGGATCATGGAGATGGATTTCCCCCTTGCTGTTCTCATGATGGTGAGTGAGTTCTCACGAGATGTGGTTGTTTAAAAATGTGTAGCACCTCCCCTCACTCTCTTCTTGTGCAGATATGTAAGACGTATCTGCTTCCCCTTCAACTTCCAACATGATTGTAAGTTTCCTGAGGCCTCCCCAGCCATGCTACCTGTACAGCCTGCAGAACCATGAGCCAATTAAGTCTCTTATCTTTATAAATTACCCAGTCTCAGGTATTTCTTTACAGAACTGTGGGAATGGACTAATACAAACATACAATGGGGAAAGGACAGTGCTTTCAATAAATGGTGCTGGGAAAACTAGATACCCACATGCAGAAGAATAAAACTGGACCATTATCTCAAAATCTTGTCAACTGCAACAACCTGGATGAACCTGGAAGATATTAGGTTAAGCTAAATAAGCCAGGCACAGAAAGACAAACACTGCATGATCTCACTTACACGTGGAATCTAAAAATTTGTCAATCTCATAGAAACAGAGAGTAGAACGCTGGTTTCCAGAGATGAAGGGTGGGGAGGGAAGGGAAAGGAGATATGTCGGTCAAAGGGTACAAAGTTTGAGTTAGACAAGAGGAATAAATTTTAGTGATCTACTGCACTGCATGGTGAACATAGTTAATAATGTATTATATACTCCAAAATTGCTAAAAGGGTATATTTCAAATGTTCTCACTGCAAAAAAAGTTAAAGAGGTGAAGTGATGAATATGCTAATTAGCTTGATTGAATCTTTTCACAATGTGTACATACATCAAAACATCACATCGTACTCCATAAATATATACAATTATAGTCAATTTAATTAATTAATTTTGAAAAATGAAATTCTAATACATGCTACAACATGGATAAACCTTGAAGATATAATGCTAAGTAAAAGAAACAAAAGGACAAATACTGTTCTGCAAGAGCCAACCACCTGAGGGAGAGAAACATTCATTTCCATTAGGTGGAGCCATGGCTCCATAAGTGCAGGGACAGAAAACTTTTCTTAATAAATCTGTCTCTGTCCTAACACCACTCAAAAGCTTGACTTGTCTTTATCACAGAAGTAGGTGGTTTCTGACCAGGGAACTGAAAAATACCAAAGGGAAACTTTACGACTTCTTGGCTCACTATCATTGCCCCCATGCATGGGTGGATTTAATCTTGAGCATAGCAAAGACTCTGATTACTAAACCAGTAAAGAAACCAATGTGCAGGTCCCCAGCTGACCACTGAGTAGTGCACGTGCAGGACAGACCTGAAGAACAGCAAGAGGCTGTGGAAACTGAGCTGACATTAGAACCAGGGACCAGAGAAGCAGCTAAAACTTGCTGCTCAGACCTAATCAGGTGAAACACCTGTTAAAACACAGCTATCAACATTTTCCATAAAATTTAATATCAAAGATAGAGTCTTACAAAATAACAGTCAATATGTACAAGATGCAATCCAAAATTACTTGGCACATGAAGAGCCACAAAAATCTCAATTTGCACAGAATAAAACAATCAACAGATGCCAATGATGAGATGACACAGATATTGGAATTATCTGACAAAGACATTAAAGTGGTTGCTATAAAAATAATTGAATGAGCAATCAAGAACACTCTTGCAACAAAAGTTAAAATAGAAAGCATTGGCCGGACGTGGTGGCTTACACCTGTAATCCCAGCACTTTGGAAGGCCAAGGCGGGTAGATCACCTGAGGTCAGGAGTTTGAGACCAGCCTGACCAACATGGAGAAACCCCGTCTCTACTAAAAAAAACTACAAAATTAGCCTGGCTTGGTTGTGTATGCCTGTAACCCTAGCTACTCGGGAGGCTGAGGCAGGTGAATCGCTTGAGCCTGGGAAGCGGAGGTTGTGGTGAGCTGAGATCGCCATTGAACTCTTAGGCTGGCAACAAGAGCGAACTCCATCTCAAAAAAAAAAAAAAAAAAAGAAGAAAGCATATCAAATATAAGGAAGATATAGAGGAAAAACTCCAAAATGAAAGTTAGAACTGAATACAATAACCACAATTAAAATATTCCATGAAGACTCAAATAACAGAATGGAGATGCAGAGCATAAGATTCAGGAACTAAAGAACAGACCAGTAGAAATCATTCATACTGAAGGACGAAAAAAAGATTTAAAGAATCACACATAGACTCAGGGACCACTGTTACAACATTAAGCGTCTAGCTATTGTGTTATTGGAGTCTGAGAATAAGGAGTGAATAAGCACAGCGAAAAATATTTGAAGACATAACAGTAGAAAATTTCCAGTCATTCCCAAGTGTGGCAAAAGACATAGAAATGAAGACAAGCTGAATAGACTCCAAACAGCGTATGCTCACCCCAAAACCTAATGCCAGAACCACACCTAAATCGAATAATCGAGAACAAAGAAAAACATCTTGAAATCAGCCCCAAAAAAAATGATATAAGGCATAGAAGAACAATATTCAACATGATTGTAAATTTTCATCAGAAAACCATCAGAGCCAGAATAAAGTGGCACATTTTTCAAGCGCTGAAAGAAAAGAATTATCAATCCAGAATCCATATCCAGGGAAAATTTGCTTAGGGAAAAAGGGTGAAGTAAAGTCATCCTCAAGTGAAAGAAAAGTAAGAGAAGTCATAGCTAGGAATTGCTAACACCAGATACTCCTGCTAATGAAAGCTCATTCCAGGTAGCAAGGGAAATCATACCAGAAGGAAACTTGAAATACAAGAAAAAGGAGAGCGAACAGAAATGTCAATTACCGACCAGACTATTTGTCCACTCTTTTTGTTTTTTTTTTTTTTTTTTTTTTGAGATGAAGTCTTTGCATGTGTCGCCCAGGCTGGAATGCAGGGCACAATCTCGGCTTCACTGCAACCTGCGCTCCCGTTCAAGCGATTCTCCTCCTCAAGTCTCCCAAGTACGCTGGCATTACAGGCACCCACCACTACGCCACTTAATTTTGTATTTTTGTAAAGACGGGTTTGCCATGTTGGCCAGGCTGTCGTGAACTTATGGACCTCAAGTGATCCGCCTCACCTTGGAACTTCCAAAGTGCTGAGAGCGAGAGGAGCAGCGGGGCCCGGCGCGCGCGACTCGGTTGATTCTATAAAACATGTTTGATGGTTGATAACATAAAAGTGTAGATGTCTGCATGGTTTTCATATGTATGTAGATGCAATCGATTAGACAGCTTATAACATAAAGGGAAAAAGGTTAATGCTGGACCCATATTGGTGTGAATGTTCTACATTCCAACGAAGTGGTCAAAATTGATTCTAAACCACTGGAAATGTTGTTGTAATGCAGAGAAGCACTAAAGAAACTACATGAAGATATAATTTCAAAATTCACAATTATAAATAAAAGATGAAATACTGAAAAATGTGTGGGCTTCCCCAGTCCCCAACTTTCTTCTGAGTCTTGACAGAAAATTCACAGAGTGGCTTGATCCACTCTGTGACCCAGGGCCCACTCCCAAGTTTTTGCCAGGAGCCTGAACAAAATGGGGCCTTGATACATTCCTAGGTGCTAATAAAGCATCTAAGGTGTTACCCTAAAACACGAAAAAAAAAAAAAAAAAAACTGGCTCCACAATTGAGCCAAATTTCTTAAACCCTAATAATAAACTCCCACCCCGACCTCTGTATCTGCAGACATACCAGTCCACGCTTTGGACTGATCACCCTGGCACTTAGTACTTCTTTCTTTGGAATCCCAAACAGCCCCATCTCAGGACAGTTTGGGACACTCCATTGTGGGAACTCCTCTGCTCCTGCTTTTGAGGTGACTCCAGCCACAGGTCCTGTGGGACAAAACAAATGTTCAAAGCACCAGAAGGCAGGAAAAAGGAAACAGAGGAACAACAACAAAAATAGAGAGGATAAACAGAAAATAATAAAGTGGTAGACCTAAATACAAACATCAATAATGAAATTAAGTGCAATTGCTCTAAATACACCAAATAAAAGACAGAGGTTGTTAGAATGGATTTTAAAAATAACCCAACTCTGCACTATAGACAAGACTCACTTCAAATACAATGATATAGGCAGCTTAAAAGTAAAAGAATGGAGAGAAGATATAACACACAAACACTATTCAAAAGAAAGCTGTTACATTAATATCAAAGTAGACTTCAGAGCAAAGAAAATTGCCAGGAATAAAGGGGGACATTACTTATTGGTAAAAGGATCAATCCACCAAGAATACATAATAGTCCTGAATGTGTATACACCAAATAACACAGCTTCAAATTATATGAAGCAAAAACTGACCAGACTGAAAGGAGAAATGAACAAATCCACAATAACTGGGTACTTAATACTCTATTCTGATGCATAGAAGGACTTTGCAGAAATCAGCAAAAATACAGAATAATGCAATCAACCTACAGAATCTAATTGATGTTTACCTAACATTTCACCCAACAATAGCAGAATATAATTGTTTTCAAGTGCCCATGAAACGTTCACAAAAACAGACCATCTCCTGTGTCATAAATCAAAACTTACCAATTTAAAATAATTTAAAGCATACAAAATATTCTCTCTGGCCACAAATGAATTAAACTAGAAATCAATAATAGAAAGATAAGAAAATTGTCCAACACTTAGAAATTACACAACACAGCCAGGCGCTGTGGCTCACACCTGTAATCCCAGCACTTTGGGAGGCCAAGGCAGGTGGATCACTAGAGGTCAGGAGTTCCAGACCAGCCTGGCCAACATGGTGAAACCCCATCTTTACTTAAAATACAAAATTAGCCAGGCATGGTGGTGGGTACCTGTAATCCCAGCTACTCAGGAGGCTGAGGCAGGAGAATTGCTTGAGCCTGGGAGGCAGAGGTTGCAGTGAGCTGAGATCACGCCATTGTACTCCAGCCTGGGTGACAAGAGCAAAACTCTGTCTCAAAAAAAAAAAAGAAAAGAAAAAAGAAATTACACAACACATGTCTAAATAATGGGTCAAAGAGAAATTAGAAAATATTTTGAACTAAGTGAAAATGAAAATATAATAAAATGTTTGGTTTATATCTAAAGCAGGGCTAAGAGGGAATTTTATAGAGTTAAACACTTGTATTAGAAAAATATCAACTCGATAATCTAAATCTCCACCCCAGGAAACTAGAAAAAGAAGAGCAAAGCAAACCCAAATCAAGCAGAAGAAAGGAAACAACAAAGAGTAGAAATCAATAAAATTGAAAACAAAAAAATCAATAGAGAAAATTCACTGAAACTAAAATGTATAATCCTTGTATTAGTCTGTTCTCATGCTGCTGATAAAGACATACCCGAGACTGGGTAATCTGCAAAGAAAAAGAGGTTTAATGGACTCACAGTTCCACGTGGCTGGGGAGGCCTCACAATCATGGTGGAAGGCAAATGGCAAGTCTTACATAGAGGCAGATAAGAGAGAATCTGAACCAAGCAAAAGGAATTTCCTCTTATAAAATCATCAGATCTCATAAGACTCATTCACTACTGTGAAAACAGCATGGGGGAAACCATCCCCACGATTCAGTTATCTCCCACCAGGTCCCTCCCACAACACGTGGCAATTATGGGAGCTACAATTCAAGATGGGATTTAGGTGGAGACCCAGCCACACCGTATCAATCCTCTAAGCAAGGCAAAGAAAAAAAAGAAAGAGAAGACATAAATCACCAATATCAAGAAATGAAAGAGTAGAGATCACTACAGATCACATAGACATTGATTAAAAGGAAAATAAGGGAATACTATGAACAGTTCTATGCATATAAATTTAAACCAAATTTTTTTGTTATTTCTACATTTCATCTTCTTTACTGAAAACACATTTCTTTGCTATAGCTTTTCTAGTATTTCTTAGTCATCTGTGTCCTCTATTTTCTAAGCATCCATTTCCCTCAAACTGCCTTACCTTATTTTCAAATCTATTGCAGTAGCACAGCCACACCTTTCCTCAGTATGTTTCAAAGTTACTTCTTCCTTCTTCCCAAACCCTACCAAAATTTTCATTCCTAGACACATCTCAGTTGGATATTAGAAAAACAAAGTCACTATCTACTCAACAGTTAATGTACAGTTTGTTATATCTATGGAACAAGGAAGTTTTAAAGCAAAATCATACAAAAAAATAGCACAGGTCCACAATCCTATATTTTAAATCCTTAGGATCAAAAGTGTTTTGAAATTCACAATGTTCTGTATATTAGAAAGACAATTTAGAAAATATATATAAAACATATGATGTAACACCTCGGGGGGGTGGGATAGTACCCTATAATCAAATGCATTAATATTTATGCAGCAAAATGCAAACAAGATCATAAATAATGACTATAGACTCATTACAGTTCAGGTAACATTTTGCAGCCAAAAGAGTTTGTCACAAACCTTAACTAAGTAATTAAACTTGTTGTCCAGAACTTTTTGGATTTTAAAATTGCATAGTTTATAGGAGACCTATCTTTCAACTTTCAATCTACTAGCAAGTCCCATTAATTCTGTGTGTCTCTGAAATCTTTCTTTCAATGTCCACTGTCACTACTCTAAACCGGGCCATTTGAGACCTCCTGCTTGGACAACTTGAAAAGACTTTCTAATTGACTTCTTCGCTCTGTCCTACTTGCCTACTATCCATCTTCCATACTCTTCCCAGACTAATCTTTCAAAAATGTAAATATGATCATGTTATAGCTTTGGCTCCCCACTGCCAATAAGATAAACTCTTATACAAGTTCCTACGAGTTCTGGCCTCTATTAACCTCTCTACCTTTATCTCTTATTGCATCTGTCATATATTATGCTACAGCCATGTTAAGCTATTTACACTTTTCTGAATAGCCCATTTAGTTTTCTGCTCCCTCTGCTTGTGATGCGCTTGCCCTATTTGTCAACTGGTTGGAAAAGGAATTAAAAGAAATTGGCCAAGCGCAGTGGCTCACGCCTGTAATCCCAGCACTTTGGGAGGCCGAGGC
>NW_016809647.1:112978-122864 GCF_001698545.2 Rhinopithecus bieti
CATTTAATCATTCCACAATGTATATTAAAACACCTATTGTACAACATAAATATATAAATTTTGTCAATTAAAAATAAATAAATGTTCAAGACACATTTTTAAAAGAAAGATTGTCATTGGTAAAATAAAAACTGGAATATTTTCAGAGTTGTCAGCATTAAATGTAATACAGGCATACAATTTTTTATACCCAGGTTTACTAGTCAATCAAGTTTATACTATCTTTACTAGATACTTAAGATTATAAAACTATAAATGTATCATCCCAGGAAGGGTTTCATACAGTATGCTCCAATATCAAAGAAGCAGTCTGTATAAGTAGTGAATTTTTAAAATATATTCTTGGATTTTATTTGTTCATATTTTATGCAGGATTCTCCCAAATGTAATGACTACATGAGACCAGTCAGCAGCTTCCTTTCTTTGTTAATTTTCAAAGACTTATGTGGTAATTGGTCTATGCATCTTTCTGCTTCTTCTTGGATGGTATATAGTAATTTATATTTTGATTGGAAATCATCCATTTCCTCTAGATTTTCAAATAGGCTGTTGCCAAATGGTTGCACAATCATAATTACTTTAATCTCCCTTCTAGCTGTCAGCTCTTTTATTCCCAATGTTGTAAACTTTTGCATTCTCTTTTCTATTTAATCAGAGGAGCTTATTTTATTAGACTTTACAAGGAATTTTGTATCTGTTTTTGTTGGTAGTGTTATTAATTTAAGTTTTTATCTTTAAAAATTTTATCTTCCTAATTATTTTATTTTCTACTTTCTTAAGATAAAAATGAAATTTTCTTAAAATTTATCTTTTTTAAACAATAATGATATTTAAAGCCACAAATTTTTATTTAAGTTTTAGCTCTCACAGTGCCCTATTAGCATTGGTATGAAGTTTTCTTCTTCATTGCCTTAGATAGTTAATAATTTTCCTCTGATTTCTTCTTGGGCAAAAGAATTATATTTTTAAATTTCTAAATAGTTAAAATTTTCATGGTCAAATTTTTATTAATTAGTTCTAATTTTATTGAATTACGAGAAAATATAGACTGTAAAATTCTTCAAAATTTTGTTACAGTTTTCTTTATGGCCAAGTATATTACTGCTTTAAAGTAAACGAACGTTCTGTGTGTGTGTGTGTGTGTGTGTGTGTGTGTGTGTGTGTGTGTGTTCTGGTTTATTATTGTTATTTATTCGTTACGTTTTATTTGAATTCCGTTGTCTTTACTTATGTTTTATCTACCAGACCTGTCTAATAATGAAAGAAGTGATTTGAAAATGCCATTATATTTTTCTCAAGTTCTCCATGTATTTCTAATAACTTTTGCTTTCTATATTTAGCTTAGTGCTACAGCAATATTGTTATGTCTTCATAAATAGTGCCTTTTATCATTATATGATATCCCTCCTCATCCTTAAAGGAGGAAGTTTTAGGTAGGCCAAAAAATCCAGGTAAGAAACATCCTTATGTCTGAAGGCAAAGGGTCACAGAGAAGAATCTGAAGAAACAGGCCATGCTGTTTCCCCAGCTGATTAATATCAGATCATGCCCTTTTGTCAGATAAGGCCTAAAATCCTTATCCTTACCCTCTTTACCTGGCTTTTAACCTTGCATTCTATATTATTTGTTGTTAATATTATCACTTCTGCCTTCCTTTGGTTTCCATTTCCCTGTTATTTTTTTGGCTGAAATTTTAGAAGTTAACTCATTGAAGTTGACATTGGTTAACCTATGATACTCAGGAGCTCCAACTAGCTGATTCATTATTTTTTGCTTGGTAAAATAAAAATAAGCATTACTTATTTAATAGAGTCTATTATCATAAAGAAAAGAACCAAGAATACAAAGAGCTATGAGGAATGCCAATATTTAAGACATGCCTAGAAAAGAAGATCCTTCAGATAAGCCAAGAAGGATTATCAGATGGGTAGGTGGAGAATCGTAATACAGTATACTTTAACCAAGAACTTTACCTACAAAAGTTAGGATAGTGCATAATAAATAAATTTTCCACTTTAATAATTTAAGTTTAAATGTCCACATTATAGAGTTTCATAACAAGCAGTTATGATATCTAATTTGAAAATTATTTTCTAGTTCTTATTCTTACAAGCCCTTTCCTCTGGCATATATTTATTGGTTGTCCTTTTTTTTTCTTTCCTGCCCAGCCCTCCCTCTCTGTCTTTTCTTAAATAATAAAAACTTACCTGTTGACTGGGATTTCTTCAAAGTTAAAATCTGTTTCATAAAACAAACACAAGTTTTACATTATTTTGTGTAAATGCTTTTCTTAAAATGCATTTTAAAATATATTTAAAATATTAATTTAAAACTAGATGTTTACTTCCTACAAGGCTAGCAGGTGAGCCATTTAGGTTGTTTGCTATAATCATTCCACCTTGCTGTCTGGCTCCAACAGGTTCGTGGGCTTGCAAAGGTAATGATGGTTGTAATGTATCATGTAGTCAAAATAATCTAAAAATAAGAGACAAAATGAGATGAAAACATAAACCTAGTTTATGTCAATACAGTAATGACATATGCGTACCCTCCCATTACAAACTAACAGGACCTCAAATTATTAGGTAAAAGAGGAGTGATTTTAAGTTATTTATTGAATAAATTTTAATTAAGCCCTCGTTACGTGTCAGACACTGTACTAGGTGCTAAATATACAGCAGTGAGGAAAAAAGATAAAAATCCCTGCCTTCATGTGATTTACATTCTAATGGAGACAGTAAACAACCAAGATGAAGTATATGTCAGATACTGATAAATGACATATACTGATAAATGCTAAGGATAAAACATCAAGGAAAGAGACATGACATGTCAGTGGGAGAGATATGTCCAATAATGAAAGAGATGGTTTGAAATTGCCCATTATAACAGTATTTTTCTCAAGTTCTCCATGTATTTCTAATAGTTTTTGCTTCATGTATTTAGCTTGGCGCATGCAGTAATTTAAATTTTAAATAGGAATGGCTCACCAAGAAGGGTACTTTTAAGTAATGACCTAAAGGATGTGAGAAAGTGAACCATGGTGATCCTGCAGGAGAAGTATGAGTAAAAGCTCTGAGTAAAATTATAATTTGTTGAATATTATAAAAGAAGTACAGAATATTACATGAATGTATCAAGGAAATTTAACTTCATCTAGGGAGTCAAGAATTAGTCTTCTGTGTTAGTTTATCTGTGACTTAAAGGATAAAATATAAATTATATAGGCCATGAGGATTAGGGCCAGGGGAAGGAGAGAAAAGGATTCCAGCCTGAGAATTAGAAAGACCCTGGGGGATGTGTAAATAAGTGAAACAACTCCAGTATCCCAGAAAGTTGAGCAAGAACAACACAAAATGAAGCTTGTAGGCTTTATCCTTGGATAACTGACATTCTCTTAAAGGTTTTGATCAAGGGAACAGCATGATTATATTTGACTTTCTAAAATATCACTCTGATTGCCATATTCAGAATGGGTTATAGGAGGGCAAATGGATGTAGGGGGGCCAGTTATGTAGCTATTATAGTAATCCAGGAGAGAAATGTCAGTGGTTTTAGCTAAGGTTGAGGCAGTTTGGACAGATAGAAATGGAGAGAACTGACAGATCATTGAGCAGTAGAATGAATAGGATTTGGTAATGGGTTGGATATGGAAGTGGGGGAGAAGGAAGTGTCAAAAATAATTCCCTGGTACCAACTGATCACCTGAATGGATAACAGTGCCATTTACTAAGCACATGCCAAAAGCAAAGGAGCAAGGCTTGGGAGATGGTAAGTGAGCCATTTCGTTTTGTATAAACTGAGTTTGAGGTGATTGTAGAACATGCAAGCAGAAAAGTCCAGCAGACAGGGGGATATATAAGTTTGGAGCTGTAGACATAAATGTAAACAGAAATATAATCTCTCTTTCTCTCTCTCTGTCTCTCTCTCTCTCTCTCCAGAATGTACATAGTAATTAAAACCCTAAGGGAAGTATCTCCAACCAATGCCAGAGATAGAGAAAAATCATTCAGTTAAACTGCCAAGGATAGAGCTTTTGGTTTACCGTGGAATAAGTTGGTAAGAGTGATAGAAGGATAGAAGTACGAAAACAACAATGACAGCACTTACTATGGGCCAGGCACTGTTCTAATCACTCTACGTATATCAACTCATTTAATTTTGCCAGAAATCTTAAAAGGATAAGGAAGCTGAGGTACAGAGAGGCTAAATGATCTGCCCAAAAACACAATCTATGAATGGCAGAGTGAAATTGGAATCCAAGCACTCTGGCTCCATGGCCAGCATTTTAAAATTACAGTAGTTTAAGAGAAAAAGTGGTTTCAACTGGTCACAGGATTGTCAACAGAATTGGTTGAAGCAATGAGGGTGACACTACTGTGGAGATCACCAGTAGTCAGTATTGGTCTGTTGGTAATCATGCCTATAGGCCTTTAGAATACATGCACATTGAACTGAATCCATAGCTTATTCTCTTAACCACCGTATTAAACTGTCTTGTAACATCTGTTGTAAGCACTAATAATTCCCAAAGCACAGGGACTCAGAAAAGTGACAGTAGTTATTCTTTTGGAAATGAATCAAGTGTATAGTTTTTCTGTACACATTGTTTTACTCAAAGAACTTTTGTTCATCATAGCTTTGGTTGAACTCACCATTAAAAATGCAGAAGATTTGTCCATTGAAAAAAATATATATATATATGAAAATAAAACATTTAAGATAGATACAGTCTAAATATTTAAGTTAAAATATGAACAAAATTTAATTCAAATGCATATAAACCCTATGATAATATTGCTATATAAGCCCTATGATAATATTGCTCATTATTACATGGATTTGTGTCTAGAGTAGAGATAACCAAAATATGGCTGCCTATGAGCAGTTGTGTGCCAGTAAATGTATAACAAACAGCTCTCAAGAAAAAGGCTGGGCTTAGTGGCTCACACCTGTAATCCCAGCACTTTGGAAGGCCAAGGCAGGCAGATCACAAGGTCAAGAGATCGAGACCATCCTGGCCAACATGGTGAAACACCTTCTCCACTAAAAATACAAAAATTAGCTGGGAGTGGTGGCATGTGCCTGTAGTCCCAGCTACTCCAGAGGCTGAGGCAGGAGAATTGCTCGAAGCTGGGAGGCGGAGGTTGCACTGCACTCCAGCCTGGTGACAGAGCAAGAGACTCCAACAACAAAAAAACAAAAAAACAAAACAAACAAACAAAAAAGGCTTAATTTGTAGTGTTTGTCCATTTATGTAGTGTAAATACTCCCATCGTGACGAATTTCAAGTTGCCAATGTGACATCAACCAGCTAGAAAAATTCCTGGAAATTTCTGGCTCCTCTAAGCTAGTAGGAGCTGGCTCCAGAACACCACTTAAGTATGAGGCAAACTAAATGTAAGAAATTACAAAGGATTTCCACCTTAAGCATCACAAAGTATCACACTGAATGTATGTATATTTTTGTTTCTTTGTAAACTTTATATATTAATAATAGGTCATTATTTTCATGGTGTAATTTCAAAAGTTAGAAAATGGTATACGGTGGAGACTCACCCATCCATCTCTTTCCATGAACCACCACACTCTTTACGGAAGCAGCCCATTTTAACTCATTTCTTATATATCCTTCCAGGAATAATCTTTAAGACATTACATACATATTATTCTTTCTTTTACTACCTTAAAAAACAAAATGATAGTATACTATACTTTGTTTCACATCTTGCTCATTTGTCATTTAACAATATAACTTGGAGATTGTTCCATTTCAGTATAGAAAAACAAGCCTCTTATTAATTATGCCATTGCCATTATAATGTTGCAATGAATATTCTTGATCATATATCATTTCACAATTGTGAATATATATGTGGAATAAATTCCTAGGAATGAAAGTGCTGGGTCAAATACTGCTTCAGGAAGAGGCAATAGACACAGTTGGTAGTTTAGCAGTGAAAAAATTAAAGATTCTAATCCTATCTTCAGTTATTACTGACATAATCATGTAATAATGCCATATTACCTGCAAACCCAGCTCTGCTTGCTGAAGCTGTCACAACTGGACTATTTGGGAAGGATGGAGTCAATGCAGGTTGGAGACTTAAAAGATCACAATAAATATGAGGCACACTGGAGAATAAATAGAATTACATATATTCTACCTAGCTAAACTTACATTTCTTTGATTTATCCATCTATCCATCCATCTCTCCAACTATATACTAATTGTATGTCTATTTGTGATAAAGATAATTACGAAATAGTCAATGGCCTTGTGGTCTAAGAGAAGGTGATAATATAAATAGATTACAAGCAATACAACCTTAAAAAGTCTAATGAATTAATATTACATGACCTTTGTAGTGATTGTGGACAATATAGAAAAATACAAACAAGAAAATTGAAATCAGCCATAATTGTTACACTTAGAAATAGCTAAGCCTGGGTGCAGTGGTTCACACCTGCAATCCCAGCACTTTGTGAGGCTGAGGCCGGCGGATCACCTGAGATCAGGAGTTTGAGACCAGCCTGACCAACATGGTGAAACCCCGTCTCTACTAAAAATACAAAAATTAGCAGGGTGTGGTGGTGTGTGCCTGTAATTCCAGCTACTGGGGAGGCTGAGGCAGGAAAATCACTTGAACCCAGGTGGTGGAGATTGCAGTGAGCTAAGATCACGCCACTCCACTACAGCCTGGGCGACAGAGTGAGACTCTGTCTAAAAAAAAAAAAAGAAAAGAAAAGAAAAAAGAAATAGCTAATGTGAACAGTTTGGGGTGACATACTTCAAATTTTGTATTATTCAGTTTATATGTATATGCACATATAGCAGAGTACATGTATGTGTATGTGTACATAGATGTGTGTATCTATACACATGTCTTGAATGTTACTATGTGTTCTATTTCATGAATGAGCACTTTGACATGTCATTAAATAATTTTCTACAATAATAGTTATTCTCACTAGAGGAGCCCCTAGGGGAAGGAATCAAATTCTTGAATATTCCCATCCCAATCTCTGACTTTGCAAATCATTCAGTGTAATAAAAGATGTTCCTTTGTGAAGCATATCATCCTGTGAAGAGTGTGGAATCCCACGAAAGACTGAAAACTTCGGTCCCATATCACCATTTAAAATAGCTGAATAGTATTCCATCATATTCATAGCCCATAATTTATTTAGTTGATCGCATATTATTAAACATTTAAGATGCAGAAAATTGTCTAGAGGGAAACAAAATTAACCTACATTAGGACATTTATTAACTTACCAGTAAGGAGGAAAAGTGTCATTTTTCTCTTCCAAAGAAGCTAAATGTTGTTTTAGTGCTTCAAGTAAACCGTGGGGTATCTAAAAAAGTTATTATGAGCAAAAATTAAGGTGCCTCATTAAAGCTAAAATTGCTACATGTAAATTCATTATTAAAAGTAGCATCTTGGTATCAAATCAGATTTTCAAACTATGATCTAAAACACATTGTTAGGCTAGGTGCAGTGGTTCACACTTGTAATCCCAACACTTTGGGAGGCCAAGGCAGGAGGATTGTTTGAGTCCAGGAGTTTGAGACTAGTCTGGGCAACAGTGAGACCTCATCTCTACAAAAAATAGAAAAATTATCTGGGCATCATGACGCACACCTGTAGTCCCAACTACTTGGAAGGCTGAGGTGGGAGAATCACCTAAGTCTGGGGAAGTCAAGGTTGCAGTGAGCTGTGATTGATCCACTGCACTGCAGCCTGGGCCACTGAGTGAAACCCTCTCTCAAAAAAATAAAATACGTTTTTAAAAAAAAAAAAAGTATCTTAAAATGATCAAAAAACTGCTAAAATATTTATCTCCTCAGAAAACATTGGGCTTCCAACAGTCTCATTAACAATAAGCTTTATTTTCACCAAGGCACTAATTTTCATTAACATTACGGATTTCTTTCTGTATATGTTTATGTCTGTTTCCCTTTAATAGACTACAAGCTCCATGAAGACAGGGATTTTGTCCGTTTTGTCCACTGATGAATCTTAAGTGCCTGGCACATAGTAAGTGCTTAATTAATATTTGCTGAATGAATGTGGATGTATATTTTTATTCTGTTTCCATTAAAAATAGACTAGAGGACTAGATTGCAGCTCCCAGGTGGACAGACAGAGCAGTGTGAGACTCTGCATTGTGAACTTTTGCTCCAGAACTACTGAAGGAATCAATTAGGAAAGCCGAGAGAACCCACAGACCCTCTGAAGGAAGTGGATTGCTCCTGCAGGACCCAGGAGACACCCTGAATACTGTGACTGCCCAAGCTGTGGAAGTGGGAAAGGGAGATCATCCACCCCTGAACACACACCCTCACTGGGGAACCTGAAGGTCTAGATCACAGGAGAAGATTCTGACTTTACCTGAAGCTGAGTCAATTTAGAGAGCTGAACAAAATACAGGGGTAGAGGAAACAGCAGGAAAAACCCTGTGAGCTCACTGGGTTCCCTGGGAAACCATTTCTGCTTTGTCTCATACGGATCCTTGGGGAGGGCTAGCAGAGGTACTGGGAAAAGGAAACCTCCAGCTGAACTTTGTAAAAATTCCAACTGATCGTGAAGTCTCCTGGCTAGAACTCAGGGGAGGGCATAAATCCAGTGTACACACTCCACAGGCGGGGAGGCACAAAAGCCATCCTTGCTTTAGTAGCTGGGAGGCTGGTAGCCTGGGGCAAGTTCTCAGCCCTGCTCGCCCACTCCCTGGAAACAGACTTGGTGCCTTTGGTGGGGGCACAGTGGGAGTTAGATGGGCATTTGGGGTTGTTTGGGAGCTGGGTAAGGTCTGTGACTGCCAGCTCTCCCCCACTTCCCTGACAACCTGCATGACACAGCAGAGGCAGCCATAATCCTCCTGGGAAGATAACTCCATTGACCTGAGAACCACACCCCCATCCCCCACATAGCTGCAGCAAGACTCGCCCAAGCAGAGTCTGAGCTTAGACACACCTAATCCTGCCCCCAACTCATAGTCCTTCCCTACCCACCCTGGTAGCTGAAGACAAAGGTCATATTCTCTTGGGAGTCCTAGGTCCTCGCCCACCACCTATTCCTCCCTATACTACCACAGCTGATGCACTCTTAAAAGCACCACCTCCTGGCAGAAGGCCAACCAGCACAAAAACAGTGCATGAAACAACCAAAACAAAGGACCCCCACAGAGTCCATTTCTCCCCGCTGCCACCTCCACTGGAGCAGGCACTGGTATCCACAGCTGAGAGACCCGCAGACAGTTCACATCACAGGACTCTGTGCAGACAACCCCCTGTACCAGCCCAGAGTCTGGTAGACATACTGGGTGGCTAGATCCAGAAGAGAGAACAATCACTATAGCTTGGCTCTCAGGAAGCCACATCCCTAAGAAAAGAGGGGGAGTACTAACTACATCAAGGGAACACCCCATGGGACAAAAGAATCTGAACAGTAGCCTTGAGCCCCTCTGACATAGCCTGCCCAAATGAGAAGAAACCAGAAAAACAATTCTGGTAACATGACAAAACAAGGTCTTTCAACAGCCCCCCTAAAAAAATCACACTAGTTCACCAGCAATGGATCCAAACCAAGAAGAAATCCCCGATTTACCTGAAAAAGAATTCAGAAGGTCAGTTATTAAGCTAATTAGGGAGGCACCAGAGAAAGGTGAAGTCCAATTTAAGGAAATCAAAAAATGCTACAAGAAATGAGGGGAGAAATCTTCAGTGAAATAGATAGTATAAATAAAAAATAATCAAAACTTCAGGAAATAATGAATGCACTTAGAGAAATGCAAAATGCTCTGGAAAGTCTCAGCAACAGAATTGAACAAGCAGAAGAAAGAACTTCAGAGCTCAAAGACAAGGTTTTCAAATTAACCCAAT
>NW_016809647.1:125537-127565 GCF_001698545.2 Rhinopithecus bieti
ATAAAATACTTAGGAATACACCTAACCAAGCAGGTGAAAGACCTCTACAAGGAAAACTACAAAACACTCCTGAAAGAAATCACAGATGACACAAACAAATGGAAACACATCTCATGCTCATGGATGGGTATAATCAATATTGTGAAAATGACCATACTGCCAAAAGCAATCTACAAGTTCAATACAATTCCCATCAAAATGCTACCATCATTCTTCACAGAACTAGAAAAAAAAATCCTAAAATTCATATGGAACCAAAAAAGAGCCTGCATAGCCAAAACAAGACTAAGCAAAAAGAACAAATCTGGAGGCATCACATTACCTGACTTCAAACTATACTATAAGGCCATAGTCACCAAAACAGTATGGTACTGGTATAAAAATACATGCATAGACCAATGGAACAGAATAGAGAACCCAGAAATAAAGCCAAATGCTTACAGCCAACTGATCTTTGACAAAACAAACAAAAGCATAAAGTGGGGGAAGGACACCCTTTTCAAAAAATGGTGCTGGGATAACTGGCTAGCCACATGTAGGAGAATGAAACCGGATCCTCCTTTCTCACCTTATATAAAAATCAATGCAACATGGATCAAAGACTTACACCTAGGACCTGAGTCTATAAAAATTCTAGAAGATAACATCAGAAAAATCCTTCTAGACATTGGCTTAAGCAAGGATTTCATGACCAAGAACCCAAAAGCAAATGCAATAACAACAAAGATAAATAGCTGGGACTTAATCAAATGAAAGAGCTGTTGAATGGTAAAAGGAACAGTCAGCAGAGTAAACAGACAACCTACAGAGTGGGAGAAAATCTTCGCAATCTATACATCTGACAAAGGACTAATATGCAGAATCTGCAATGAACTCAAACGAATTATCAAGAAAAAAAAAACCAATCCCATCAAAAAGTTGTCTAGGGACATGAATAGACAATTCTCAAAAGAAGATATACAAATGGACAACAAACATATGGAAAAATGCTCAACATCACTAATTATCAGGGAAATGTCCATCAAAACCATAGTGAAATACCATCTTACTCCTGCAAGAATGGCCATAATAAAAAAAAATAGATGTTGGCATGGATGCGGTGAAAAGGGAACACTTCTACACTGCTGGTGGGAATGTAAACTAGTACAACCACTATGGAAAACAGTGTGGAGATTCCTTAATGAACTAAAAGTAGAACTACCATCTGATCCAGGAATCCCACTACTGGGCATCTACCCAGAGGAAAAGAAGTCATTATACGAAAAAGATACTTGTTCATGCCTGTTTATAGCAGCACAATTTGCAACTGCAAAAATGTGGATCCAACCCAAATCCCCATCAATCAATGAGTGGATAAAGAAACTGTGGTATAGATATACAATGGAATACCACTCAGCCATAAAAAGGAATAAATGAACAGCATTTGCAGTGATCTAGATGGGATCGGAGACCATTATTCTAAGTGAAGCAACTCAGGAATGTAAAACCAAACATTGTATGTTCTCACTAACAAGTGGAGTTAAGCTATCAGGATGCAAAGGCATAAAAATGATACAATGGACTTTGGGGACTTGAGAGAAAGGGTGGGAAGGAGGTGAGGGATAAAAGACTACAAACTGGGTTCAGTGTATACTGCTTGGGAGAGAGGTGCACTAAAATCTCACAAATCACCACTAAAGAACTTACTCATGTAACCAAATACCACCTCTTCCCCAAAAACCTATGAGGAAAAAAAATTTTTAAAATAGAAACAGTAGACTCCCTCTTATATAAGGCCAATTTCTCACCAGGATTCTATATTCTATTGAGGATCAAATGAATGAAATGAAGCGAGAAGAGAAACCAAAAGAAAAAAGAAGAAAAAGAAATGAACAAAGCCTGCAAGAAGGATGGGATTATGTAAAAAGACCAAATCTACGTCTGATTGGGGTGCCTGAAAGTGAGGGGGAAAATGGAACCAAGTTGGAAAACACTCTTCAGGATATCATCCAGGAGAACTTCCCCAACCTAGTAGGGCAGGCCACATTC
>NW_016809647.1:131826-133003 GCF_001698545.2 Rhinopithecus bieti
GCATGTTCTCACTCATAGGTGGGAACTGAACAATGAGATCACTTGGACTCGGGAAGGGGAACATCACACACCGGGGCCTATCATGGGGAGGGGGGAGGGGGGAGGGATTGCATTGGGGAGTTATACATGATATAAATGATGAATTGATGGGTGCTGACGAGTTGATGGGTGCAGCACACCAACATGGCACAAATATGCATATGTAACAAACCTGCACGTTATGCACATGTACCCTAGAACTTAAAGTATAATAAAAAAAAGAAATATTTATGATAATTTACCATAAGAAATTGGGATATAACCATAAGCACAAACAACTTGATCCCAAGCTTCATAAGATTACAGTCTACAGATAAGGAGAAGATATATCAAACAATCACACAAATAAATGTAAAATCATTTTAAGTTATAAACGGTAGCATGAAGGAGAGGTACACAATACTCAGTGTTGAAGCAGGGGAATCTAACCAAGTCAGGGAAGTCCGGGAAGCAAGCCCTCCTGAAGAAAGTAATAGTTTGTGCTGTGTATACTTATCTTTATGAAGGATAGCTGAGGAATAAGTAGTAGGTCAGTACAGAAAGAAGGAGCATTGTAGACAGAGGAATAACATGCGCAAAGGCCCTGGGGAAGGCATATGGCACAGATGAACCCTGTTGCTAGAGCAGAAAGAGCAGAGGGGAGAGTAAGGGAGATGAAGCTGGAGAGTAGGCAAGGATTCAACAATGTAAGACCTTAAATTAAAAGCAATGGTGAGGAGCTTACACTTTGTCCTCAGAATCCTGGGAGACCTTCTAGGGCTTTTAAGTGAGAAGTGAAATGACCAGATCTCTATTTTGGATGTTATCAGATCTGCATTCTGGATGCACTGCGTAAAACAAACAGCAGGGGGCAGAGTATATGGAGACAGACTGGTTGGAAGGTGAGAAAGGATGGAAGTTGAAGCTAAAATGCAGAAAAGAGGAGGCATTGCAGACAAGTCATTAGGATTCAGTGGTGGATTGTAAGGGGAGTTGCGGGAGAGAGTATCAAGGATGAGAAGGGTACACAGAATGAGAAGCAGATCTGGGGGGAAGATGGGTGATATAAACTGCTGAGCTAGCAGTGGGAGAAGCATTTAATGAACTACTTACAGAGGTGTGGACAGAGCTAAGGAACAATTCTGAGAGAATAAATAAC
>NW_016809648.1:0-3824 GCF_001698545.2 Rhinopithecus bieti
AGTTAAAGGGGAACTGGCTATGCAGAGATAATGTGGTGAGAGAGGAAGCAAGAGAGAAGGGAGGGGGGACAGATGCCAGACTCTCTTAACAGTCAGCTCTCTTAGGAGCTGATGGAGTGAGAACTCACTTACCCTTGAAGAAGGGCATTAATCTATTCATGAGGGATCTGTCCCCATGACCGAAACACCTCACATTTAGCCCCATCTTCAACACTGGGGATCAATTTTCAACATTAGGTTTGGAGGACAGAAAATCCAAACCATAGCAGATAGTCTTTGGTGTTTTTCTGCAAATAGCTGTCATTCCTCTCCCTTTCTGTGCCCATTTTAAGATTGTGCTTCCTGACTCCCTAGTGGTTTGGTGGAACTGTATAGTGTTGGCCAATGGATTGTGTGCAAAGGTGATATACCTCATTGCAGGACCTGAAAGGACAGAACATTTAATTGCCTGAGTGAGATGCTTTCTAGATTTCTTTCCCTCTGTCTCCTTCTGGCTGGAGATGTTCCAGATGGTGGCTGCATTCTCAGCCCGAATCCCTGAGAGATCCCTGAGTAACTACGATGAGAAAATCATTCTTCTAGTACCACCTTCACCTCCAGCAACCCATGATAGAAATGTGGCATCAGCAGAAAATACACATTTATTATTTTAAGCCACTGACCTTTTGGTGTTTTTATTTTTGTTATCCCTACTGCAGCATAACCTAGCCTATTTTGACTGATACCTAGCTTAGGTATCAGACTTCTCCCATCATGTTCCTGAAATCATAAGTCATATGTTTACTAGTGATGAATGGTATCCTGATTTTAAAAGGAAAAGTGTTTTTGAAAATCAAAGTGGGGATTGCTGATTTAGAAGAATGATTCCTATTAGCTATTTTCTTACTTGTTCCTGGACTAGAAATCCGCTGGCCAAATACTGACCACGAAGGATGACACAGCTCAGCTTGATATTTGTATGAGAGCAAGGGTATCAATATACAGGCTGTTTGCTGACTAAGCCTGTAGATTCCAGCAGGGAATTGACAGTTTGATTTATTCTACAAAAATGGGCTTTAGGATTTAGTTTTGGGTCAAAATGAAAAAATGCCAGGGGACAGTAGAAAAAATTTATGATGATATATTGTTTAACTGTGAATAAGAAATATTTGAGATTAGATAACAAGCCTAGCCCCAAAAGATGGGGTAGGCAGCCTTCATGTCATCTTACTCCTATCCTTTGCAAAAATTCTCATTAATATCTTTGTCTCCATATTTGTTATTTGTTTCACTTCAAGTCAACCCACACCTTGTTAAATATACTGATGCTTTCAGAATTATTATCATATTGGATAATTATCAAACTACTGAAAATTGAAATATTTTACAACTGCAATGTTGACTAAAAATCTGTGTGCAGAATTCTGTTCAACCTCTGATTAGGCTATTTCACCTTGCAAACATTTATAGAAATCTACCAGGGAGTCTGGTTAGAAGTGCTTGGCTTTAGCTTTTTTCCTTGTGAGCCAGTCCCTGAACAAAAATTCAGATATCCAATTTTTAAAATAACTTTTTTTCCTCATTTAAGTATAGTAAATGATAATTATTGAAAATACAGACAAAAAAGTAAATAAAAGCACTCAAGTTTATTAAGAGAAATTAATGTTAATATTTTTATATACTTTTGTAAAAATTGGATCATACTCTTTGGTGACTTACTTTTTTCACTTCCTGTGTCATGGGGTTTTTCATCTCTTTAAGTAAACTTTTACAGTACATTTTGTGGCCTTATTCTATCATATGGATATATAATAATTTGTTTAACTGATATCCTTATAAATGCACAAATACATTGTTTCTAACTTTCCTATACCAAATACTGTAATGATTTTATATTTAATATTTTCTCATTTTTGGACTTCTATAATATTTCCTTATGATACGTTTCTAGGTGACAAATCTCTGGGGCAAAGATTGTATACATTGTTAAGGCTTTTGATACATGTTGGAAAATTAAAAAATTCCCTGCTTGTAGTTTACATTTTCTTCCAGTTATGAATAAGAATATCTGTTTCTCTGTACCTTTACAGGCACTGGCTGTGACCATTTAAAAATATTTGCCAGTTTGAAAGGCAAAAGTCACAGATTTTACATTTGAAAGGTAAGCCTTCTGGAAAAAGAATGACTTGTCATACTGTGTGTTCTTAAATAGAGCTATATTTTAGGGTCTAGAAGTGGTTAATTTTTTTCCTAACTCTTCCTTTTAAATTTCCCACAGAGCTTTGTTTTATGCAATGTCATCAATCATAACTAGAGATGTGCTCCATACAGTAACTCACCAATCATTCAAGTCCTGGTAAACGTGTAATATTTGCAATTTGTGTCTATTGCACATATTTATCTATTTATTCCACTGTCATCATCTGTAGGAAAACAGCTATATTTGACTCTGTAGCATCATTAGAGAGAGAAATAAGTTAGCAGTTTTCACCTGTTTGTATTCCTTTATCTGATATACTGTGGAATATGCTTGTTTGATTTGTGAAGTAATGATGCTGAATGAGGAATCAGCATAGTGGCAAGGAAAATATTTTTTAACAGAAAGCCTCGTTTTTATTGTTTCACCAGTTGGAAAGGTAAAGTATTCAGAAGGGAAGAGTATGTCATCATAAAACTGAGTTGGATAATAGGCAATAAGGCATAACAGCATTTCCTAACCTCTTGGATAAAACTTGCAAAAATCTTCAAGAACCAATTACACAGAGCAATATATCACTAAGGTGTGAGTTCTGTTTCGTTGCTTTGTGATTTTTCCATAAATGGCAAGCATATTGCTTGGTGGAAATAGTAATAAACAGGAGCTCTCTCTAGTTTGGCATTCTCTGGCTTGCACTGGCACAACTGTGGTTCCTGGATTTTTTTTTTCAGATTATTTCACTGAAAGAGGAAAAGAAAAAAGAAAGTTAGCTTGTTTTCATGCCCCACCTCTGATAGCATCCAGTGGGAAAATACTGGGGTATTGGGGCTTCCTTCTCTATTTCTGTGGCTAACCACGGTTTCAAGTTTTTGAAAAATTGCTAATGCTAGTAATATGTTGGGGTCTTTCTTCTCTTCCTTACTTTCACGTGGGACAGATAGTGTTTTGGATGTTGATTTCACCCACTCATTTATTTAGTACACCCATCCCTACTCCTACTAGTATTTTACTCAATATTTACTAATTATAATACCTACCAAGAGAAACATCTACTTTTTGAGAAGAAAGTAGGTCAAGAAGATAACAATCGACTGTGCCAGCTCATGTGCAAGTTCATTGAAATGAGATCAAGAGTCATATACCTAGTGACAGCTCTAATCACTTTGATTTACTATTTTATTGACACTCCTGAAATTCTGTAGCATGTGAATTAATAGAATCCTTAACAGTGATTGGAAAGATCACTCTTCTTGGTGATTCTTATTTTCTTCTTCAAGTAATATTTAATGTAGCTTTTATAATACTCGATATAAAATTATTAGATTTTTCCACACCTAGACTTCCAGTTTTGAGTCATAGACTCAAAAAATACTTTTGACCAAAGTCTTTCATTAGTGTGATGGTTATTTTTGTGTGTCAGCTTGACCTGGAACAGAGTGCCAAGATAGTTGGTCAGATGTTCTTCTGGGTGTGTTTGTGAGGGTGTTTTTAGATGAGGTGAACATTTGAACTGGTAGACTGAGTAAAGCAGATTGCCCTCTCTAGTGTGGGTGGGCATCATCCAATCAGTTGAAGGTTTGAGTAGAGCAAAAAGGCTGAACCTCCCATGAATAAGAAGGCACTTCTCATGCCTGACTGATTTTGACCT
>NW_016809648.1:4287-42528 GCF_001698545.2 Rhinopithecus bieti
TTATATATACATATATTAAATAGTTTATATTAATATATTTATGTACATATATTAAATATTTTATATCAATATATTCATGGATATATATACATATATTAAATATTTTATATCTGCATATGTGTGTATATATGCATATGAGTATATGTTATATACACATACACAGATATAAAATATTTAATATATATATATACACACACACGGATACACAGATACACATATACACACATACTATTGGTTCTGTTTCTCTGGAGAACTCTAATATAATGAGTAAAGAGATCATTTAATTAGAAATGAGTGTATGCTCCATTAGGTTCTTCATTATTTATTCCTCACATGGAATTCAAATCCTTGTGGATATCTTCAGCATCTATGTGGCAGTGGACTGTTACTATCAACAGCTCATAGATGTTGGGATAAGGCTGACTCAGATAGTGATGATTATAGCAAAACTCTTTCCATATTTTGTTTTTGGTAAAGAATAAGAAAACTGTGGGAAATTATACTTTTAGATAAATTTGAATAATGACAAGGTTATTTCTTCTTGTACTTTAATATACCTAGGACATAGATTGCATGGATATTCCACGACTTGTACATAGTAGGTAACAAAGAAATGTGTATTAACTGGATATCGTCAGTTATATAATACTTTTACTTCTTAAGTCATAATGGGTGGTGATTAGGGACTTTGCTAGTTGCACCACACACAGCCTGGCCTTTTGGGTGTAACTCTTTTTTCACTTGAGCCATCTGCCGGCAGTGAAGGGGTGCCGGTTGTTGTCTGTGATCCTCACAGAATCATTCTGTCAGAGGCTTATGCATCTGTTAAGAAAGTATCACCCACTTAGTACTAGTTTCACAGAAGATCATGCAACCATTTTGTGTTTCTGAAAATTTATTATAAATATAAGAATTGACACAATTGACAATATAAAAGATCGATTAGTTTGGGGGTGAGATGGGGTCGGGTAGAGATCCAATTATCATTATCTTCCTTTCATCTGAATATCCTGTTTTCCTAACCTTCTTAGATTCTGCAGCAAAATTCTGTAAGGACAAAAATGAAATCCCTTACAGAATGACAGCAAGGAGGAATGAACTGGATCAAGGGACTTTAGCTTTAGCCTGATAATTTCAATCTGACCCAAGTCAGTAATGAAACTTGCTAGATGCACTATGGGAAATTTGATGATAGCCTAGGGTCAAACTTAGTGGGCAAGTGCATCTATCAGCACAACACATCACCACTGAGCAATCACATTTATGATCTCAAAAGAATTAAAGAGGCAATGAAGGCAAAATCCTTCTCAAGGAAAACAGGTAGGCTCCTCTCTGTCAAGACTGAGATTAAAATCCTCTGAGCCAAGGTTCTATTTGCCACCTTTGGTGCTAGTGCTGCAGAAGTCAAGTCATGGACTTCTAATTTGATTAAAAACTTAAGTGCCCTCAATTTTACTGCTTTAGGTTTGCATTATGCATCATTGAGTCATAAGATGGGAAGCATCTGTTTGAATTTGCAAGAAAGTATCAAACAGAGACTTTTTAACATATCTCATCAAGACCCAGCAAAGGCAACACAACCAGCAGGTCAAATGGGTAATATTATGGACATTTCCAGATTCAGCAGGTGCGAGGAATGCCTTGTAACTTGCCTTGTCACCAGGTTGCTAATTATTATTGTCCAGGTTCCAGGGTCATGGGATGGACACTGAAGCATATACTGAATGAACATCTCTAGTGCAGGTGTGATTGAGGATTGGATGTCTATAAATAAGGTATAATATGGTGTCCAAAAGATAAAGGTGAAGACACCAGAGGACTCTTGTTCTCAATCAATAAGTGAGCATCTATTACAGTGTTTTCATTGTGGGATGGAATGCAATTGGCAAGGAGGAATTGATCAGTCTTTGCAAAAAATCTAATAAAGGCAGCCCTTAGTTTCCCATTTTTACTTTATTCGTTGGGAAAAGTATATGAGATGATGTCTGCTTGCCTAAACTCTCAAAGGCTCTAAGACAGTGGCCCTCAACCTTGACTGCACATTAAAATCACCTAGGGAACTTTAAAAACAAAATCCAGTGCCTGAGTCCTGGGTCACTCCCCACCCTAGGAATTTTGACTTGATGGCTCTGGGATGAGATCCAGGTAAATAACAAATTTAAGGGATACAAGTGCGTTTTTGTTACATGAATATATTGGGAAGTGGTGAAGTCTTGGCTTTTAGTGTATCCATCACCCGAATAAGGTACATTGTACCCATTAAGTAATTTGTCATCATCTACCTCGCTTCCACCCTCCCCTTCCAATTCTCCAATGTTTATCATTCCACATTCTTTTGAGATCTCACTTATAAGTTAGAACATGAGGTATTTGACTTTATTTTTTAAAGTTCCTCAGTTGTTTTTTAAAGCAAGATTTTGAGAGTCTAATAATTCAATTAGACCCGTGTATTAGCTCCACCCGTAGGCCAAATAGGTGGCACCCAAATGGTGAGATTTCAAGTGCTCTGAAAATATGTTTGGTCCCTTGGTATTTTTCTGGCATCAGCCCTGCCATACCACCTAATATAGCTATGTTAGGATTTGTATATCCTAGCTAAATTGCAGGTGTTTTTTTGGGGAGAGGTGATACATTAATACCTTACTTTGAATTTATTTATCAGATTAGCTAGCAAAGAGAGCATGGATTTTAACAGTGGAACCAAAGATCATTAGATGGAGTGATACCTATGGAAGGAAGTTATGCCTAGAGTGACTAATATTCCTAGTTTGCCTAAGAGTGGGGAGTTTCCTGGGATACAAGACTTTCAGTTTTAACAGTCCTGGGCAAACCAAGATAAGTTGGTATCCATAGGCATGGATATGGCATCAAGACCTATAAGGGCTTTGGGTACCTGGCTAGGAATGAAGGACTCTAAAGGAGAAGCAGAGAAGACATCAGAATGAAGGACCCATTTCTCCTACTTTGCCATTTTGTCTGGTGATGATATGCTATGACAATAGTGGGGCAGGATCATTGAAAATAGTGTGGGTTATTTATTTTTCTTATTTTCTAGAAGACACAAAAAAAGTTATATATTTTTTGTTGTGTTTTCTTTTGTATTTCTAGGAGATAGACCATTCTGTGGCTTTGCATAGGGGTGGCGTGTAGTTTATCTTGTCAAATTCATGAATACGATGACTGGCTTTCAGAAAGCCTCAACTCAAGAGGCTTTCCAGAGAGCTTAACTGGAAGGAGAGGTCTAGAAGTGAGGCCTTTGAAAGTGGGTTGGAAGAAGCAGTAGGATAGTGAAGGAAGAGACTTTGAAACTAGTTGGGGCATTGTGGATTGGGTTATCAAGAAAACTGGAATGCTTGGGCTGTGTGTGTGTGTGTGTGTGTGTGTCTAGAAGGCTGTGTGGTATACATAAGGATGCTAAATCTGAGGCCTATTCTTCACAAAGATTCCTATGTCCAGAATTGTACAGAAGCTATTGAGTGGTCCAATTTTAAAAGACCAATGAGAATTTATAAGTGGTGCCTGGTGTAAACCTATAATCAGTAACCTTCCCCAATGTTCTGCTCTATGGGAGACTGTTGGATGTGCAGTAATGAAGGCCATTTAATTTACTGCAGGTCCAATAGAATGAGGGCTCAGAGTAAAATCTGGTTAAATTTAAACAAAAATTGATGTTTCTAATATGCACAAGTATGTGGAGAAAAATTTATACCCACTAAATTTGCTATCAAGAATCTATTATAATGTAGGCACTTTATTATTATATATTATTAATGTTTATAACATATGAAGGATGTGTATATGTGTATGTGTGTATATAAATATAACAAGTATATATGCATACACATATAATTATATAGTAAATATTTATATGTAATACATACATTTTACAGATGAGGATCAGAGAGCTAAGGCTGACTCACCATATAAGTTATAGTAAGTGGTCATGGCAGAACTAGAAAGTTTAATACATGCCTGTCCAATTCCAAATCCTGTGCTGACACCACTCATCATGTTACTTCTGTATTGGTTAGATACAATAACAGGAAAATATAATGCTGCAATACTTCTCTGGCTGTTTGTTTCCTTTCTCCAAAGGAAAAAGCATAGGTACGTGTTAAAGGAGCAAATGTGATGACATGTTTTGTGGGGTTGACCTCACTTCCTTGGATGACATTTTCACTGCTTTCAAAACCTCTGGATGGAACTTAGTCTATGGGATAGGCAATTCTGTGATAGAATTGTTTGGTGCAGATGTTTTGGGGTGTGTCTGTGTTTTACCTGGAAAAAACTCAACTTTATTTCTAGACACTTTTAAACGTGTTTCATGTGGCTTGTGACCACAATTCATCACCAGTGATTTTTCTCTTGGCCAGTTTCTATCTATCATTCTGTTGCAGCAAGAGAAAGGAGAGCAACTCTAGAAAGTGGCATATAGTCTGGTAATTATTTGCTTTCCTATCCTAAATGGAGCAATTTTTAGATAAGTGGTGCCTCTTTTGGCTTCCTAAGGTTACTGCATATAATTTTGACAGGGCCTAAGTAGAGGAAAATTCATGGAGACAATCTAGCTTTAAATAAGGTGAAACCATTAAAGGATTGAACATGAGAACAAGGATGGAAGTAGATCTAGCCACCAGTCATGTTCCTAAGGATTCTTGCTATGGTTTGTCTTCAAAGATATAATTAACACATGTTAAGAGTAGATAGACCTGAGTTTGATTCCAGATCCAAACTTGCTCTGTGACTTTAGGTAAGTCACATAAACTCTCCACACTCTATTATCTTCTGTCTTTAAAACAGAGATGATAACATATAACTCATGAGGCTTAAATGAAATAATATATGTAAGAGTGCAGTATCTGGCATGTAGCAACTGCTCAATAAATGTTAGCTGCTATCATCATCATCATCATCATCATCCTCACCATCATCATCACCACCATCATCATTTTTCTTTTATAGTAAACGTCACATCTTATTTGTAAAGGAATCATATTATTTCCCTTTAGATTTAAAAGTGCTTACAAGTTTATTTTCTTATTTTGTGTGTCTACACATTTGTACAATTCTGTAAAACAATTTAGTCTAATGATTTTTAGGCAATGTGTAAATATACACAGAAAGTAAACAGCATGTATAAGCCTGATATTATAAATTAAAATATTGCCCTTAATGAGTCAGGAATAGTTTGGAAATAATAGGACAACCTGTCTTCTAGGATCTTAGCTTTGTTTACCTTGTATTGTTGTCAAAACATGTTTTGACCTTTGATTATATATTTTTTTGCTTCTGTTGAAACTGCATTACCTCAATCAAAAATAGGTGTTCATCATCTAATATGTTCCAGAGTCTGGTGATATTCAGGACGTGGTAATGAATTAGACATAATATTTCCCTGAAGAGAGTTCTAAATCTAATAACTGTGCCACTTCAGTAGCAGAAGTTGGTTTTCATGTGGACTTGACCATGTTTACCACGTATACAATATATGAATGATCAAGAAAAGTTTTGATGTACAATGACAGACTGGATTAAGAAAATGTGGCACATATACACCATGGAAGAATATTATGCAGCCATAAAATAAGGATGATTTCATGTCCTTTGTAGGACATGGATGCAGCTGGAAACCATCATTCTCAGCAATACTATCACAAGAACAGGAAAACCAAACACTCTGCAGGTTCTCACTCTATAGGTGAATTGAACAATGAGATCACTTGGACACAGGAAGGGGGAACATCACACACCAGGGCCTGTTGTGGGATTGGGGAGGGTGGAGGGATAGCATTAGAGATATACCTAATGTAAATGAGAGTTAATGGGTGCAGCACACCAACCATGGCACATGTATACATATGTAAAAACCTGCACGTGTGCCAACATGTACCCTAGGAACTGTGAAAGTATAATAAAAAATTTAAAAAAAGAAAAGAAAAAGCTTTGTGTAGAAGGTTAAAGGTTTTTCTTTTGAACCTCTCAATCAAAGCTTTTTTTTCTTTTTTTTTAACACAAGTTGAGCTCATAGGATTTTCAGATGGAGGGAGGATTAGATTTAGATTTCTCTTTAGTGACTGTTTGGATCCACATCTATCCAAACTGGTAAAGATGAATAAGTATCAGGGGGCAGAGTTTGTTTCAAATATAAAACTTGGAACAATTTGAAAATTTAATGTGTGCCTCAGCGCTGTAGAAGTGTTTAAATAAATGCTAAATGACCGGAGGTCTGGGTGGTGGTAGAGTTCTTTCATGAATTTAGTAGGAGATTGACCTTGATGGTCTTTTAGGTTCCTTTTAGCACTGAGGTTCTATAAAACATGGAGAACTCTCTAGTGGATTAGATTTCCATGTTGTTAGCAGTAATTGTTTTTTCAGCATTTCTCTGTTGGCATGATAAAAAAACATGTAGTTTGTTGGGCAGTTTAATTCCTTAATTTCACCCTTGCAGAGTATAACTTGGATAATTTCTTATATAAAGGTACACATGACTCTTGGGATTCTAATGTTTTCTTATTGTCAAAAGAAAGTATCTATAATGGTACTTGACTCACAGTAAACAGCATAATAGTATGTGTCTATTGCTATGCACAAAGTATTTTCTCTTACCAAAGAGCGCATCTTTATCTTAGTTCTTACCAAAGGAATCTCATTTTTTTCTGCTTCTACCTTCTGGGATTCCCCCAGTGTGGAGTAGTGAATTACCCCCCTGTAGTATTACCCCCCTGTAGTATCAGCTTTGTTTCAGTTCCCAAACCAATCCCTCTTTAAGGCTTATGATTGTTATTCTCCCTGCTGGTCTTCTCAGGACACGATTGCCTAGCACTGATCTCTGGGCTCCTATAGTGTTCTTAAGTCGCTTTGTATTTGTCTGTACAGACTAGTGGCCTATAGGACCTATGATACAGTATTCTAATGTTGACAACTGTTCTTCTATATTGACTCTTGAGTTCCAGTTTTTTCTTCCTGAGTACCCCAGTTTACAGATTGAAACTGTTGATTTGGACTATGCTCAACAGTCATGTTCTGATAATTGGTCTAGTGTATCTTCCTTTCTCATCTGGTATAATAATAGTAATAATAGCTCTCATATATTGGTGCTTACTATGTGGCAACTTCACCATACTTTTAAAATAGAGATGCAAAACTGAAAAAATCAGAGAAGAGTAGTAAAAAAGGTTAGAGTGGGTTTTTCTCTTCATATGAGAACATGCTACTGGGATAGGGATTTCACTTTAAAGGCAAGAGGTAATTGGAATCTCATCTTCAGTGGTTGTTATGGGGAGAGATATTTAATAGCATTTTATTCAGAGATTTAAAATGGAAAAGTGCTTACAACAGAAGCAGTAGAAATTTCTATTGAGCATAATGAAAACCTTTATGGTTATCAAGGTGTAGAAAACTCACTATGGGCAACCAAAGACTTTTGATGAACCTGTTCCTGGTTTAAAAACTTGCTTCAAAGCTGGCTACAGGAGGCTGTTCAATTCACAAAATAATCAAACACAGCTGTTTTAGGTACTGTGTAAACATGGAGAGAATGAAAAACACGTGGAAGATTGATATTATTAGAAGTAAAATATTTTGCTGATTGACTTCAAGAGACTTGATAACTGCTCCTGGAATGTTTCCTATCCAGCCGCCTGAAGGCTGGAAGATGGGCTGGAAGATGGACCCTCTTAAGGTTCATTAAAGCTCAGATTCTCGATCATTCTCTGAAGTTTCAATAGGGAATGAAAGCTCTTTTGGTATCAGGCAGAAAACTTGGTTACTTCTCTCAGCATCAGAATTCGAAAATGCACATTTTTCATGATCTTTGTGATGAACAGGCAATTTGTATGTTTTATCACTCTTAATGATCATAGTTAAATATGATTCATCATTGTAGTTTTACTAATAAATCAAAGTAGATCACAAGGCAAAATCATTTGTCCTATATAGCCATTTGTGCACTTTTATTGAGAAAAAAAGATTATACAAGGGAGAAGAAAAATACTTAATTTTGATTCCAGTGTTACAACACCTTACTCTGCAAGACCATGGTAGCCATTTTCTCAATATCCACAGGAATTCTAAGAGTTGAGTCTGGGACTTCAGTTTTCTCACATGTAAGATGGTGCTAAACATATATAAATAAATTTGTGTACATAAATATATAAAACCTATATAGGTGCTATCTATGTGCTAAATATATTACTTTATGTGATAAGATATTGGAAGCATTGAATGAAATGTATGTATAAAACATTTAATAAACTGCATGGCACTCAGAAAAAGCCCAATAAATGTTAGTTACTTGTTCAGTATATTATTTTTCAGTACATTCCTGGGGCATCTTTGCAATAGTATTGCAATGCTGATTCATACTTAGCTTATAGTCAGTTATGAATTCCAGGTCTCTCAAGCTATACTAATTTTTAATGGGGGCTCTTCCATCCTGTATCTGTGGTTATAATTTTTTGATCTTTAAGTCCAAGCTTGTTCCGAATGCTTTATGTTTTCTCCTGTTGGCATTATTCATACCCTTTGTGGGACCATTTTACCAGTTTATCAGTGCCAATTTGTATGTTATTTCTGTATCTATAACACTGCCAGTTTTAAGATCGTATAAAGGCTGGGCATGGTGGCTCACTCCTGTAATCCCAGCACTTTGGGAGATTGAGGCAGGTAGATCATGAGGTCAGGAGTATAAGACCAGCCTGACCAACATGGTGAAACCCCATCTCTACTAAAAATACAAAACTTAGTCGGGCATGGTGGCATGCACCTGTAATCCTAGCTACTCAGGGGGCTGATGCAGGAGAATTGCTTGAACCCAGGAAGCAGAAGTTGCAGAAGTTGCAGTGAGCAGAGATTGCACCACTAAACTGAAGCCTGGGTGGCAGAGCGAGACTCTGTCTCAAAAAAAAATTTGTATATATATATAAATTTGATTAACATGCTCTTACTTTCTTAGTACTGGAGACTTAGTCAAACGTCCCAATCCCTTTGCCTTTGCTCAACAAAAATGCTAGCTCTGCTCAGATGTCCACAGATACCTAATAAGGGGCTATGAAAGAAGGTGGAACATGCTAAATCATTTTGCAACTTAAATTTTTATTCTGACTTCTTATGGGCCCTGGATGCACAGTTACAGTGTTACTTCTATGGCTAGAATTAGGTTGTTCATAGATGGTTTCTGTTTCCCAGCCACCCAAGATTTATTAATGTCACTTTTACTTTCAAACTACATGGACAATAGTAGTCCTTGGGATGTGACTGTTATTACAACTCAATTAAATCCTCTTGTAAATGTATAATAAAATGCAAAATCAAATGGGATAAGATTTAGCTACTCAGTTTTAATTTGCTGGTTGAAGAATTAAAATAAATCAGTTTGAAATGTTTTCTAGTTTCTGTGAAATGTACAATGTAAAATGTAAAAATTTAAACGTAACTGTTGTTCATTGAAGATTGCTTGTGTTTAACCTATTTTCCAAAATACAGTTTGTTTTTATGGAGGTAATAGAAAGAAATTTAGAATGAATCATTGAGTTTAGGTATAGCATGGGGCTGTCCAAAAGTTCATCAATTCATATTACATTTAGGGGTATAAGTAATTTACAAATTACTTAGCTTATAGTCAGAAATTGGGAAACTAAGGTAGGTATCATTTAGTCTAGTCTTCAGAGTAATTATTCAGTTGATTTAGCATACTAGATAAAAATGAAGGTTAATTCCTATGCTAATTGAGGAAATTTTGTTAGCTTTTTTATTGAGTATTGCAATGCACATAGATTATAAGCTTTAGTATGTTGCATTCAGATCACTATTATATATAAAACACATAGATCAGAGCATGTCAAAATTTAGCTTATAATATGAATTAATGCAAGACACACTTGATCTTTGTAAGATAAAATATTTCACTGGAAAATGATAAATAATGAGGAAGGTAGCTTCTGAAATATTGTGTAGGGTTATTAGGGGCCACAGGCAAAGAAGAGGTGGTGACAGTCCTGCTTCTCCCTTGTGTTAATGAGAAAATAATTGTTTGAGAATGTCTTTGGTTTCAAGCAAAATCCCAGCAGGGAGGGCTTTGAAGATTTGTTCTTCATACCCTTTGACAGAAGAGAATGCTAAAAAGACCTTAGAAAGATGTTAATCAAAATTGTTAAAGTTCCAGTATTCTAAATCTCCTTCACTGGAGGAAAGAATACATTCAAATAAACTTTCTTCTGCATACAGATTCCAGTATTGTTTGTTGAAGTTGTCATTGTGAATGCATTGTAATGTACTTAATGTAGATCCATCTTGAGTTCCCTAAGCACCTTGATTCCACTTCATAGAGCAGCCATTTGATTTATGCCTCAGCATACCAGGATGGCTCTAGTGTTGTCTTCCAGTACGTACCCTTTTCCTCTCCATAATGTAGATTTGGTACCCATTTCAGTATTTCAATAAATAACAAGACCCTGTGATTTTCTTCTCGAGAATAAATAAAAAGCTTCTTCTGCTTATTCCAGGATCCTGATAGAGGACTCAAAAAAATGGAAGAAGTTTTCACTTGACCCATGGTTCTCAGTTCATTTACGTTTTACTTAGTATGGTGACTCGGCTTTGTGTCTCCATGTGCTGAAAAGGAGATCAACTTTCACTGAAATATATTTATATATTGCAGTAAAGATTAAATTCATCAAAATCACTAACAGATTTTTTTTTGACCTTGACTCCAGGAAGAAAGAAACAAATAAGATAATAAACTTTCATCAGTGATTTATTCTAACAACTTCCTTGGAGTGTCTTGAAGTCAGTATAAATTTGGTTTGGAACTCTATACGTTTACTTACACCCCTAAATAATAATGAATGCCAGAATGCTGCTTTAAGAGGCCCTGCAGTTTATCAATCAACATATATTTGTTTAGTTTACTACTCAAGTCACTAAGGATTTTTTTATATGCCTTATGTCCTATGTCACAAAAATGAATGAAGGCACATTATAATTATGGACAACAACAACAACAAAAAACATTGAAACGAAAAAGGATTTCAGTAACCAGAAGCCCTGTTCTCTGAGCATTTTGGCTTATCAAACTTCCTTAAATGCAGAAATCTCACTGGTTCAATCCAGGTTAGCTTAGATGAATATTTATTCTTCCTGAAAAGAAATTTATTTTGTCCAAGACTACCATTTTCGGTGCTTTTATAGGTTATTTTAAATTTTTATTTTAGGTTCACCAGTACATGTTCAGGTTTGTTATATAGGTAAATTGTGTCATGGGGGTTTGGTGTACCGATTTAGTCACCCAGGTGATAAGCATAGTACCAGGTAATAAGCATAACAGCATTTTGATACTCATCCTCCTCCCACCTTCCAGCCTCAAGTAGATGCTGGTGTCTGTTGTTCCCTTCTTCTGAATAAAATCTTATAATCAACATAATAACTGAAATATAGAAACTGGACCTGGCATCTGAAGACTGAAACTGAAATTCAAATTTTGATATTAATCAGCTATGTGACCTAATCAATTTCTCAAATGTTTCAGTTTTCTCATCTGTAAAATAGGGATGACATACATAAGGTACAAGGCTGCTCTAAAGGTTAAATGAAGCTGGGCATGGTGGCTTACACCTGTAATCCCACCACTTTGGGAGGCTGAGGCAGGAGGATCACTTGAAGTCCAGAGTTCGAGACTACCCTGGCCAACATGGCGAAACCCTCTCTCTACTGAAATACAAAAATTAGCTGGACGTGGTGGTGTGTGCCTGTAATCCCAACTCCTCAGGGGGCTGATACATGAGAATCACTTGAGCATGGGAGGCAAAAGTTGCAGTGAGCCAAGATTGTGCCACTGCTCTCCAGCCTGGGTGATGGAGTGAGACTCTGTCTCAAAAAGAAATTAAAAAAACAGGTTAAATGAGATAACGTGTAAGAAAATGCTTACAAACTGTAAAATGTCACATATAATTTTTATTCAAACAGTTGATATTTTAAAGTCTGGAGAATTGTTGCATTGATCTTATGCTCTCTGGAGTATCTAAATCACCTTGGTGCTTAATTCTTGTTTATTAAAACACTTGAGTGTTCCTCTACTACTCAAACTGCCCTTGAGTGGTGAGAACAATTTTCATATGATTGGTAAAGGTAAGAGATCAAGAAAGATATAAGCATACTTTGCTATATGATATTAACAGAAGTGCAATATATAATGTATTTGTATATGTTAAAGCCTCACACATCACAAAACTGCCCTCTTAATTAGATGTTTAGATACTTATGTGATGGTTTAGTCCTCCAAAGTCCAGATTCACTATATAGTTTCTTTTGTTTGTTTTCCTTGTAGTACCAGGCCAGTCTGCCTGTTTCTGATTTATATTTATTGAATATATTGTATGGGTGAATGGTAAATAGGCATTCTGGTTTTTTGTTTGTTTGTTTATTTTAGTAAGTTCATTTGGGCTTTCCAAAGGGAAAGTGTTTAGTTTCCTGAGGAGCACAGAACCTCTCACTGCATTTACCTACCTGCTCCTCTGCAGGAGAGCTAAATATTTCCACTGGAGCATTATTAGCTCCAATGTACCCCTTTCCTCTCCATAATGTAGATTTGATGCCCATTTCGGTGTTTCAATAAATTACAAGACCCTGTGATTTTCTTCTCTAGAATAAATAAAAAACTTCACCTGCTTATTCCAGGACCAAGAAGTAAAATTGATCTTTAAATGAGCTTTTATTTTGCTTCCCATCTGCTACAATTTTAAAGTTCACTTTTCTACTATTTGTTTTATTCTTCACAAGTAGCTTATGATATTAAACTGTCAGTTATCTGTGGAAATAAGGCTAAACTGTATAATTGAAATCCATTGATAATCATAAAGACTTGTTTTTAGCTTCTGCCTTCAATCTTCTTCTTCCTAAATCCACTTTAAATAAAGACAGATCTGCTAATAAGCAGCCAACTGTGGTGCTTGTGCTTTCCTCCTTCCCTTCTCACCCTGCATTGGAGATCTTAATGAACAAAGACATTCCTAAACGCCAGGCAGTCAGGAGGAGGAGAAGCAGAGGTCACAGATAATCTGGAAAATGAATAATCAGTGCCTCGATAATGAGAGGTGACTACACTTATGTTTATGTACGATTTTTCTCAAGTGACATTTGTGTCTTCCATCCCACCTGCTACTCCAGGAATTTGGTTTTCTGTCCTTGGGAAGTACAGAGTCACATAAGTTAAGAGCTGCCTGCCTTCTTGTCTCAAAACCTTTATTTATAGCCATAGAATGACAGAGATAGAAGGGATGTCACAGGTCATCGAGCAACTCAATATATTTTGCAGATGAGCAATTAGGATCCAGAGGGAGAAATGACTCCTCCAAAGTCACGGAGCTTGTTAGCAGGAGAAATGGGATTGAAAGCCAGGTTTTTGGTCTCCTAAAGTTTATTCTGTCACATCTCACCTTTCAATTTCAAACTTTATTACTCTAAAGCAGAGGTCCCCAACCTTTTCGGCATCAAGGACTGGTTTTGTGGAAGACAGTTTTTCCATGGACTAGAGGTGGCGGATGGTTTTAAGATGATTCAAGTGCATTACATTTATTGTGCACCTTATTTCTATTATTACATTGCAATATATAATGAAATAATTATATAGCTCATCATAGTGTGGAATCAGTGGGAGCCCTGAGCTTGTTTTCCTGCAACTAGACAGTCCCATCTAGGATTGATGGGAGACAATGACAGATCATCAGGCATTAGATTCTCATAAGAAGTGCATAACCTAGGTCCCTCGCATGTGCAGTTCACAGTAGGGTTTATGCTTCTATAAGAATCTAATGCCACTGCTGATCTGACCAGGCAGAGCTCAGGTGGTTATGCAAATGATGAGGAGTGGCTGTAAATACAAATGAAGCTTCACTGGCTCACTAACTGCTCACCTCCTGCTGTGTGGCCCGGTTACTAACAAACCACAGACTGGTACTGGTCCATGGCCTGGGAGTTGAGGACCCCTGCTCTAAAGTAGTCTCTGTGAAGTCAGTTCTGTTGATCTCATCTGTTCATATTCTCCCTAGGATCGAAGATGCTAGACACTCTTTCTCCTAACTTTCTTTTACTGTGTTCACTTCCCTTTCACTCTATCCTCAATGTCACTGCTTTAGTTCAGGCTCTCATTGCCTCTGAGATTTTGCACATATTATTCCATGGAGTGATCTCTTTTCCTTTGTCTACCTAGCAAATGTTTGCGCTTCAAGATGATGAAGCCTTTAGATGAAGACTTCTGATCACTTGGACAGAGTTAATTATCCTCTTCGTGATATCACTGAACCATTTACATACCTTCATTGTATTACCGTATGATAAATATTTGCATGTATCTCCTGTATTGCACTGTGAACTTCTTGAAAGAAAGAACTTTGTCTAATTTTCACTCCCTTCCTACTGTACACAGTGCCTGAATGTAGGGCTCAATAAATAAGCACTCAATATGCCACTGTCCAATATACTTTGTAGGTCACAGCGATGGCCAGACATTTAAGTTAATAAATACAGATGACCTTTTTTTATTAGTTGGATATGTTATTTTGGTTAATATAGCCTTCATGTTCATTTTTAAAAGTGTCAATCAGTCATACTTTTGAAAATCTTGCATAGGAAGCAGAGTTTGAATTAATGAATTTGTTTGGAAAGCACATTTACAAGGTAAGCCCACAACAGAAAACTGTCTGTGTAATGTATTTTTTTTTTATTTAAATATATAAATACTAGAGCTGCCTTTTCAATCCTTAGTACTGAAGCCTTACATCACTATCAGGAGAAAATATAATTCGGTATATGAAATGTAAAAAATTATAGTACATTAACATGAGAGTATCAATACATTGTTTTTCTTGGCATATAATTGAGAAACATCAAGGGAACACAGTGTTATTCATTCATATCTTGAGCTGGAAACAAACCTAATGCAATGGGATGATTTTCTGTGCTAAGACCTAAACAAGATATTTAAAGAATGAATACTTGGCTATTTTTGCTTGTTTATATTTCTGTCTGAAAGTTTACATACCTGAAAAGTTGCTAAGTATTGCAAATATGGGACTATTGCATGCAGGCAGATTTTTTTTTGCCTGTTCCACCACTGCTTCTGCTTCTCTGCTTCCTTCTCCATCTCTTTCATCTTCTTACAGCATCATTTGCTTTGTTGTTACAATTGCAAAAAGTTGTGACAATTGTAAAAAGAGCTGCATGGGTCATGGTCATTTTAACAATAACTTTATGTATACAGCTGAGGTTCAAGTTTAAGCATCATTCACTATGAATCTAAGGTCTTGCCTCCTATGTTACAGAGGTTGCTGCATCTCTGGACAGCTCTTGTGGTACTGTGCAGGGAAATCAGAAATGAGTCCTTGCACTCATTTTGCCAGATGCATGGTCAAAAGCACATCAATAAAGAATCAGCACCACCAAAGAAGCAAATTTGTCATCCATAGTTTAAAAGGAACAGGTGATCCAACAGTAGTTGTTAGTCACTTCATTAACTAATTGATGGATTTTTTAAATTTTTGGAGTGGTTTCAAACTACCAACATTTGATACTGTCCTAGTGATCATTTCCTGCACATTCACATATATCCTCAAGATGTTAAAAATCCCAAGGCTCATTTATCAGAAAAATGTAATTAGGTCTTACCACATTGGAGTGCCATGCCTAATAGATCTGTGGCTCCCATACTAAGGTTTATGATATGTATATATATAAATGAAAGCTGTCTATCATTTAATTTTCCTCATATTGTTACGAATTTTATATGCCATAGGATAAATCCAACCATTCAACATTGTGCCCTTGGTGTTTTATCAGTCAAATCATAGCTTGGAGCAATTTGAGAACAGATTAGGGGATAGCTTTAAGTTATAATACAAACCAGAAGGTCTAATTCCTCTAATCCCACCAGTCTACTTCTACTTGCTTGAGTGTCCAGAGGGGGTTTGCTTAGCCTTTTGTTCTAGAAATAGATGACCTTAGAAGTGAAATAATAAATGAGTGAATAAATGAATGAATGATTGATGATGACAAATCTTTCATCCAATCCTAGCATGATAGAATAATATAGAATGTGGGGTCCATTTAGCATTAAAGGAGATAAGTAATATATACTAATTGGATCCTTTTTTTGGGAAAAGTAAAGTAGCACCTAACTGTATTCAAGGCCAATCCTGAGCATGATAGAAAATGTAGCACCATTTGACTTGAATTCCCCTTTGGCCACTTTTATGCATAATTTTTATATTTTTTCCTTTTTATATACACTTATCCTTGGGAAAGACTGTGGCTCCCTAAAAGCTATGTATGCTGATCTTCTTCAGCTCACATCATTTCAATGCTCCAGACCTTTCCAGATCACTTTTCATCACCTAAACACCTTGGGATCCACCCTTTTGGGGTCTTGTTCTGTGATGGGGTGACTGGGATGGCCTAAGTAATGCATTAATAGCTGAGTGGGTAATTACCCATTAAATAATATTTGCATTTCAATTGAGACCTTCCAAGTGTTAACCTTATGAAGCAATTACAATGGCAAATATTTTAACAAATGTGTAGCAAAAAATGTGTGTCTTGGCACAATTCTGGATATAAAGAGATGAGGAAGATGTAGTCCCTATACTCCAAATGTAATGAAGAAATAGATATATAAGTAGATGCATAACAGTGTGATATATTAATTGCTACAATGGAGAGATGGGCACAGAAGGAGAAGACTATGCCTGGGGCATTGGGGTAGATTTCATAGAGGGAGTGAAGTCTGAACTATCATAAATAGTATTTTCCAGATTCGTATTTTAAAAGTTACCCTGGTAACAGAGAAGAAATTGGATGAGGCCAAGATCAGAAAATGTTTAATCTTCCAGAAAAGAGATGACAATAATGTGAAGTAAGGGAATAGAAGGAAAATGGAGGAGAGTTGGCAACTTTCATTTTTAATTTTGTAGATAGAATCAACAGGACTTGACTGGTGATTGTTTTGTGTATGTAGTATGATGAACAAGGTGTTGAGGACAAATCCAAGGATTCTGGTTTTGGAAACTGTAAATGGTGAAACTATTAAGTGAGATTCAAATTATAGGTGAAGTAGTAGATTTAGAATGTGGGGAAGGAAGACAGACTTTTCCCTTCCTGTTCAAAGGATGAGTAATTTGTAATGGCCACGGTTGGTAGGCCCAGGTAAGTCCATTCTTTGGCTCTTTTCCTGTTAGAGAGTTCTGTCCAAATTGTTCAATCTGGATAGCATTATCAATATTGTCCAGAGCCCTGCACTTGTTTCTTGATTGTCATTAATCATTTACTATATATTTGAAGCAAGTATACCCAAGACTATCTTCAATAATGTAGATTTGGGAAAAAAATCCACCAAACTTTTTTTCCCTTATCAAAAAATATTTTGTACTCTCTTTTGTCACAGTTTATGAAATCTGCCATTTTCGCATCTCTTTGGATTAAGATACTGTGGTATCTGTAACAATTAGACCAGAGTTAAGTTATATTTCAGTAAATGAATGCTACTACCCTGAGGGGTTAGATTTTGGGAGTGTGGGAAAAGAGAATTTGAGAGCATAGGATGGTCACCTTCTAGGTCCAGTAGGGCCTTTGTGGCAGGAAGACATGGGCTATATGGGAGTAGCTTGTAGGTCCTTGGTGCCTGGAAGAGGAAGGGTACATTGAAGAAATTATTTGCCAGTTTCTCAGTTTTGATGAGGGCTGGGCTTCTGTGAATGTTTCTTTTTATTAGAAAGCTACCTACAGGAGTGTTATGAGATTTAATTAATGGTTGCCAAATGCTTTGCAAAGATAATGTTGCGTGTAAATGATTAATAATTGCAGGCAAAAGCAGCTAAGTCTCTTGTTTGTGAATGTACCCTGAAGTATCATTTTCTGCTCTAGATCATGGGAGCACATATGAAAAGAATCTAAGTAAGGAGCAGATAAATCTAAGTAAGGAGCAAATTACACATCTTACTTTGATCAGAGGGTAAATTCCTTGTCACGAGAAAGTTGAGGGATAGGTAGTAAAAGAGGGCTTGGTTCTGTTTCCTAATCCAACTACACTGATGTTCCAACAGTTGGCAAGTCTGTCGTTCTGAATAACCTGAGTCCTCCAACACTGACCTTATTCAAATTGGCTACAGGATGCCAAGGCAGAATTACTAGTTTTCTTGACTCATTCTCTCAAACAAATTAGAAGCATTTCCTTACCTTCTTTTTTAATGCCTTCATTCTTCACAATCAATTACCACGAGTCTATACATTCAACCTGCAGAATGTCTCTCTTATCTGTCCCTATTTTCCACTTCCTTTCTATTCTTTCTCAGGACCTCAGAATGTTTTTTTCTGAGGTATTGTGATAGTCTTCCTCTTCCTCTATAGGTAACAGAAAGATAACAATTATCCACTATGCAGATAGCATGGCTTTAGTTGGCTATCTTGGATTTCTCCCTGCAGATTCATCTTCCAGCCTTCTCCACCCTCCTTTGTGCCTTGGACGGTGGGCTTCTTTGGACTGTACCAACAGTCTCCACTCTGCTTTCACTTCTCGTTGGTTATAGCCCATGCACTCACAGAAGATCAGAAGGCTGGAGAAAAGAGAGATCAGGTTACAAGTTGACTGTGGGTTCATTTTTTTCCCAAAGGCTAGAGTCTCAGCTTTATTTGGATACCTGGAACCATTTTTTTCTCATTATCCCTTTAGCTTTAGGGTGGTGATGCATCTGTACCTTTGCTAGTCTGGAGTATTAATGAGAACTTGGTTTTTCTTACCATATTATTTTATTTTAACCCTGTCAACAATTTTTAAGTATCCCTTTATTAAATTGTCCTCAATTATTCCATTTGAATATACTGCCTTTTTACTGCCAGGATCCTGTCTGATACAGTGGCTTTACTGGACACTGGCTTATTTAATTACTGCCAGAAAGAAAGAATTCACAGAATTCCCCAAAACCAACTTTATTTGTTTTTGTTTATTTCGTAGATATTACCTAACATTTTTCTGACATAAATAGCGAGCCTATGGAGTGCATTCCTTCAATTCCTTCAGTTATTTAGAAGTATGTTTTGCAGCCAGTTTATCTGGGTATTCATCAGAGAACTATACTTTATATGGATGCTGTATTAGTTACGATAGTCTAAACTCATGCTACAGTAACAGTTCTTCAGTGATTAACATAACAGAAATTTATTTTTACTTTTTTGAAGTCTGCTGGATGTCCTGGGGTGATTCCCCAGGAATGTAGATCTTTCAGGAAGTTACTTGGCAATCTAAGGATCTTGTTATTCTGCGACCCCAACCTGAGGTCTTCTCCAGTATTATCCTAATAAGATAAGAGGAAGATTGGAGAGTTATCCAGGGACTTTTCATTGCCTCAAGCCATAAATGACACATATCACTTCCAATCACATTTCGTCAATGAGTGACAATTAGATTGCCTTGCCCAACATCAAGGGGCTGGGGAGAGGTTTTGTTTACCAATGAAAGAGGGCCATATGTCCAGGAAATGAGATTTGGTAAACAAATCTGCTGTATAACAAGGTTGGTTTTATACTTAGGTGGGTATTTGGTTACACATATGTACCTATATTATTTTTTACAGATTAAAATTATTGTAGCTTTGATCTTCCATTTGTTTCCTAGGGTAAAGCCAAATGTTTTAATGAGACAGAACCTTTGACTTGCCTGTAATGCTTTCTTGGCATGTTCCCAGGCAGAGTTATAGTTTTCTTCTATTAAGGTGGGTGTCCTTGGACAATACATAGCATGTACCTCTGCACTTAAATGAGCATGATAGAATAGCTCCATAGCTCTATTCAGCTAATCATCAGAAAGAATAGGCTGGGGCGGGGGGTGAAAAAAAAAAAAAAAAAGTATAGGCTTGAAGTCCTTATATAAGGAATGTTGTAATAAACTACCCCTTGAAAGTAGTTGTTGTATTTCATGGAAGGTTGCTGTTAAGTATTCTTTACTACATTTCACAGCATCATAAAGAGGACCCATAGATGAATTCTTCTCTTGATAACAGGAAAAGTGATACTTTCTCTGAATAGCTTAAAATAATCTCAAGGACAATGAAAATTGCGTAGACAGTCTTGTTTCCCTTTCATGTTCGCTGCTATTTCCTTAGAAACTAAATTTGTTTCCTTCTAGCAAGTATAATTTGCTTCACAATGTGCATTTGGCTTCACTCCTTGTTTCATTTTATTTATTCATTTTGGATATGTTGTATTGAGATACTTCTGCAACTAAGCTAACTTTTCCCTTGCTATCTCACAGATTCCTATATCAGTTTGTTAATTGGAGCTCTTTATTTACATCTAAGTCCCTCCTGGATTTACAACTCACCTAATAAACAAAGTTAATTATTAATAATAACATATACATATAAAATCAGAGAATAACAGAAACATTAAAACAAGAAGGAACTTTAGAGAAATTAACTAGTCCAGCCTTCTCATTTTACACATAAAAAATCTGAGTCTCAGAAAGGTTCAATGACTTATCTGGGGTCATAGATGTAATGAAGTAAGCAGAGAAATAATATTTTTTATTTTATTTGAGTGACTTTTAAAATTACACCATCCTATTCTCTGTGCCTGTATGTGTACCAAGAACCAAGAGATATGCAGATACACATGCAAATACACTATTTCATACAGCAAATACCATGGCTAATATTCAGCTGAGTTCAATAGCTAGATAACTCTTTTCTATTTTCTTTTTTTTTTTTGAGAGAGTCTCACTTTGTCTCCCAAGCTGGAGTACAGTGGGGCGATCTCGGCTCACTGAAATCTCCACCTCCCAGGCTCAAGCAATTCTTCTGCCTCAGCCTCCTCAGTAGCTGGGATTATAGACATGCACCAGCGTGTCTGGCTAATTTTTATATTTTTATTGGAGACTGGGCTTTGCCATGTTGTCCAGGCTGGTCTTAAATTCCTGACCTCAAGCGATCTGCCCATCTTGGCCTCCCAAAGTGCTGGGATTATAAGTGTAAGCCACTGCGCCCAGCCAACTCTTACATTTAACAGAAACTGAAGCAGCAGAAAAACCTCCATGAAGTATTTTTATGGTTGTACTTTTCATAACTGATCCAGTAAATTGGACTGATTTTACATCAAAGAGAAAGAATTATTTCATGAGTTTCAGATTATATTAAACATTAACCATTTTTTTGCTAACATTAGCCATTTCCCAATCATTGAGCATTAGCTGCAATATACTTACAACTTTAAATATATTCCTTATACAGATAAGCTTATAAATATTATTGAAAATTTGAGAAGTTCTGACTTACAAATAAGTGCCCCTCGATTTAAAATAAACATTTTTAAAGATTTTGTCAAAATAAAGATTTTTAACAAAATTCAACCTATTCTCATATAGAAAAGTGATTCCACAGAATTGGAAGGATCTAGTTTGGGTTTATTTAAGTTATTTGCAGATGGGTGTGTGTATTAGTCTGTTCTCACACTGCTATACAGACATAACTAAGACTGGGTAATTTATAAAGAAAAGAGGTTGAATTGGTTTACAGTTTTGTGGGTTGTACAGGCTTTTGCTTCTGGGGGGGCCTCATGAAACTTACAATTATGGCAGAATGTGAAGGGGACGCAAGGACATCTTTACATTGCCAGCATAAGAGAGAGGATGAAGAGAGAGGTTCTATAAGCTTTTAAACAATCAGATCTCGTGAAAGCTGTATCACCAGAAAAGCAAGGGGAAAGTCCGCCCCCATGATTCAATCACCTCTCACCAAGTCCTTCCCCCAACACTGAAGATTACGATTTGACATGAGATTTTAGTGGTGACACCAAACCAAACCAAATCATTCCACCTCAGCTCCTACCAAATATCATGTCCTTCTCACATTTCAAAACACAGTCATGCCTTCCCAATAGTACGGCAAAGTGTTAATTCATTCCAGCATTAACTCAAAAGTCCGAGTCCAAAGTCTCATCTGAGACAAGGCAAGTATCTTCTGCCTATGAGCCTGTAAAATAAAAAAAACAGTTACTTCCAAGATACAATGGGGGTACAGGCATTGGGTAAATGCTCCCATTCCAAAAGGGAGAATTTGGTCAAAACAAAGGGACTACAGGCCTCATGTAAGTTTGAAACCCAGGAGGGCAGACATTAAATCATAAAGCTCCAAAATAATCTCCTTTGACTCCATATCTCACATCCAGCACACATTGATGCAATGAGTGGGCTCACAAGGCCTTGGGCAGCTCTGCCCCTGTGGCTCTGCAGGGCTCAGCTCCCCTGGCTGCTCTCAAGGGATGGTGTTGAGTGTCTGCAATGTTTTTGGGTGCATGGGGCAAGCTGTTGATGGATCTACCATTCTGGGGTCTGGAGGACAGTAGCCCTCTTCTCACAGCCCCAATAGGCAGTGCCCCAGTGGGGACTCTTGTGTGAGGGCTCCTAACCCATGTTTCCCCTCTGCACTTCCCTAGTAGAGGTTCTCCATGAGGGCTCTGCCCCCTCAGCACACTTCTGCAGGGACATTCAGGTGTTTCCATACATCCTCTGAAATCTAGGTGGAGACTCTTAAGCCTCACCTTCTTCCTTCTGTTCACCTGCAAGCTCAACACCATGTGGAAGCCACCAAGGCCTATGGGTTGCACCCTCTGAAGCAATGGCCAGAGCTATACCTTGGCCCATTTTAGCCATGGCTGCAGCTGGAGTGCCTGGGACAGAGGGTGCCCTGTCCCATGGCTGCACAGAGCAGTGGAGCCCTGGGTCTGGCCCACGAAATCACTTTTCTCTCATCTGGCCCTTGAAACCACTTTTCTCTCCTAAGTCTCCAGGCCTATGATGGGAGGGGCTGCCACAAACATCTCTGAAATGCCTTGGAGGCACTTTCTCCTTTGTTTTGGCTATTAACATTCGGCTCCTCTTAACTTATGCGAATTTCTGCAACAGTCTTGAATTCCTCTACAGAAAATGGGTTTTTCTTTTCTACCACATAGGCTACAAATTTCCCAAACTTTTATGCTCTTCTTCCCTTTTAAATATAAGTTCCAGTTTCAGGTCATTTTTTTGCTTATGCAAATAAGCATAGGCTTTTAGAAGCAGCCTTGAACACTTTGCTGGTTAGAAATTTCTTTCGTCAGATACCCTGAATCAGGGTACAATGGCACCAATCTCTTTGCTAAAGCATACCAACAGTGACCTTTACTACAGTTCTCAATAAGTTCCTCATCTCCATCTGAGACCACCTCAGCCTACACTTCATTGTCTATATCTGTATCAGCATTTTGGTCACAACCATTTAACAAGTCTCTAGCAAGTTCCAAACTTTCCCTTATCTTCCTCTCTTCTTCTGACCCCTCCAAAGTGTTCCATCCTCTATCTGTTACTCAGTTTCAAAGCTCCTTCCACATTTATAGTATCTTTATAGCAATGTTCCACTTCCAGGACCAATTTTCAGTATTAGTCAGGTCTCACACTGCTATGAAGACATACCTAAGACTGGTTAATTTATAAAGAAAAGATGTTTAGTCCACTCACAGTTCTGTAGGCCCTATGGGATTCTGCTTCTGGGGAGGTCTCAGGAAACTTATAATCATGGCAGAAGATGAAAGGGAAGCAAACAAATCTTCACATGGCCAGCATGAGAGAGTGAGAGTGATGCAAGAAGTGCTACACACTTTTAAACAACCAGATCTTATGAGAACTCTCTCATGAGAATAACAAAGGGGAAGTCTGCCCCCATGATTCAGTCACCTCTCATCAAGCCCCTTCTCCAACACTGAAGTTTACAATATGACATGAGATTTGGGTGGGGTCATAGAGCCAAACCATATCAGTGTATGTGTCTGAAAATGAACACATCTTTGTAAATGGGATGTAATATAAATTATTTTATGTGTCAACTAGACTGAATCATGGAGTGCCCAGATACTGGGTTAAACATTATTTCTGGGTATGTCTGTGAGGGTGATTCTGGATGAGATTAGCATTTGAAGCTGTAGACTGAGTAAGGCAGATAGCCCTCCCCAGTGTGGGTGAGCATCATCCAATCCATTGAGGGCCTTAATAGAACGTTAAGACAGAGGAAGGTAGAATTTACTTTCTTTTCCTGACTGCTTGAGATGGAACATTGGTCTTTTGTCTTTGGAGTAGTACTTACACCACTGGCTCTACTGGTTCTTAGGTATTCAAACCTGGGCTAGAACTTACATAATTGGTTCTCCTGGTTCTCGGCCTTTGGTCTTGGACTGGAACTACACAACTAGCTTTCCTGGGCCTCCAGCTGGCAGGTAGGAGATTGGGGATTCCTCTGCCTCCACAATTGTGTGTACCATTTCTTTAAAATCTATCTATCTATCTATCTATCTATCTATCTATCTATCTATATCTATCTATCTAATCTATCTGTCCATCCATCCACCCATCCATCCACCCATCCATCCATCCATCCATCCATCCATCCATCCATCCATCCATCTACCTCCCTCCCTCCCTCCCTATCTACCTACCTACCTATGTATGTATCCATCCATCCTCCTATTCTGTTTCTCTGGAAAACCCTGGCTAATGAAAGATGTGTATATGTGTGTGTGTGTGTGTGTGTGTGTGTGTGTGTGTGTGTGTGTGTAATTTTTGTCTTTCAAAATTCAGTAAATTGGACTGATTTTTACATCAAAGAGAAAGAATTATTTCATGAGTTTCAGATTATATTAAACATTAACCATTTTTTTGCTAACATTAGCCATTTCCCAATCATTGAGCATTAGCTGCAATATACTTACAACTTTAAATATATTCCTTATACAGATAAGCTTATAAATATTATTGAAAATTTGAGAAGTTCTGACTTACAAATAAGTGCCCCTCGATTTAAAATAAACATTTTAAAGATTTTGTCAAAATAAAGATTTTAACAAAATTCAACCTATTCTCATATAGAAAAGTGATTCCACAGAATTGGAAGGATCTAGTTTGGGTTTATTTAAGTTATTTGCAGATGGGTGTGTGTATTAGTCTGTTCTCACACTGCTATACAGACATAACTAAGACTGGGTAATTTATAAAGAAAAGAGGTTGAATTGGTTTACAGTTTTGTGGGTTGTACAGGCTTTTGCTTCTGGGGGGGCCTCATGAAACTTACAATTATGGCAGAATGTGAAGGGGACGCAAGGACATCTTTACATTGCCAGCATAAGAGAGAGGATGAAGAGAGAGGTTCTATAAGCTTTTAAACAATCAGATCTCGTGAAAGCTGTATCACCAGAAAAGCAAGGGGAAAGTCCGCCCCATGATTCAATCACCTCTCACCAAGTCCTTCCCCAACACTGAAGATTACGATTTGACATGAGATTTTAGTGGTGACACCAAACCAAACCAAATCATTCCACCTCAGCTCCTACCAAATATCATGTCCTTCTCACATTTCAAAACACAGTCATGCCTTCCCAATAGTACGGCAAAGTGTTAATTCATTCCAGCATTAACTCAAAAGTCCGAGTCCAAAGTCTCATCTGAGACAAGGCAAGTATCTTCTGCCTATGAGCCTGTAAAATAAAAAAAACAGTTACTTCCAAGATACAATGGGGTACAGGCATTGGGTAAATGCTCCCATTCCAAAAGGGAGAATTTGGTCAAAACAAAGGGACTACAGGCCTCATGTAAGTTTGAAACCCAGGAGGGCAGACATTAAATCATAAAGCTCCAAAATAATCTCCTTTGACTCCATATCTCACATCCAGCACACATTGATGCAATGAGTGGGCTCACAAGGCCTTGGGCAGCTCTGCCCCTGTGGCTCTGCAGGGCTCAGCTCCCCTGGCTGCTCTCAAGGGATGGTGTTGAGTGTCTGCAATGTTTTGGGTGCATGGGGCAAGCTGTTGATGGATCTACCATTCTGGGGTCTGGAGGACAGTAGCCCTCTTCTCACAGCCCCAATAGGCAGTGCCCCAGTGGGGACTCTTGTGTGAGGGCTCCTAACCCATGTTTCCCCTCTGCACTTCCCTAGTAGAGGTTCTCCATGAGGGCTCTGCCCCTCAGCACACTTCTGCAGGGACATTCAGGTGTTTCCATACATCCTCTGAAATCTAGGTGGAGACTCTTAAGCCTCACCTTCTTCCTTCTGTTCACCTGCAAGCTCAACACCATGTGGAAGCCACCAAGGCCTATGGGTTGCACCCTCTGAAGCAATGGCCAGAGCTATACCTTGGCCCATTTTAGCCATGGCTGCAGCTGGAGTGCCTGGGACAGAGGGTGCCCTGTCCCATGGCTGCACAGAGCAGTGGAGCCCTGGGTCTGGCCCACGAAATCACTTTTCTCTCATCTGGCCCTTGAAACCACTTTTCTCTCCTAAGTCTCCAGGCCTATGATGGGAGGGGCTGCCACAAACATCTCTGAAATGCCTTGGAGGCACTTTCTCCTTTGTTTTGGCTATTAACATTCGGCTCCTCTTAACTTATGCGAATTTCTGCAACAGTCTTGAATTCCTCTACAGAAAATGGGTTTTCTTTTCTACCACATAGGCTACAAATTTCCCAAACTTTTATGCTCTTCTTCCCTTTTAAATATAAGTTCCAGTTTCAGGTCATTTTTTTGCTTATGCAAATAAGCATAGGCTTTTAGAAGCAGCCTTGAACACTTTGCTGGTTAGAAATTTCTTTCGTCAGATACCCTGAATCAGGGTACAATGGCACCAATCTCTTTGCTAAAGCATACCAACAGTGACCTTTACTACAGTTCTCAATAAGTTCCTCATCTCCATCTGAGACCACCTCAGCCTACACTTCATTGTCTATATCTGTATCAGCATTTTGGTCACAACCATTTAACAAGTCTCTAGCAAGTTCCAAACTTTCCCTTATCTTCCTCTCTTCTTCTGACCCCTCCAAAGTGTTCCATCCTCTATCTGTTACTCAGTTTCAAAGCTCCTTCCACATTTATAGTATCTTTATAGCAATGTTCCACTTCCAGGACCAATTTTCAGTATTAGTCAGGTCTCACACTGCTATGAAGACATACCTAAGACTGGTTAATTTATAAAGAAAAGATGTTTAGTCCACTCACAGTTCTGTAGGCCCTATGGGATTCTGCTTCTGGGGAGGTCTCAGGAAACTTATAATCATGGCAGAAGATGAAAGGGAAGCAAACAAATCTTCACATGGCCAGCATGAGAGAGTGAGAGTGATGCAAGAAGTGCTACACACTTTTAAACAACCAGATCTTATGAGAACTCTCTCATGAGAATAACAAAGGGGAAGTCTGCCCCATGATTCAGTCACCTCTCATCAAGCCCCTTCTCCAACACTGAAGTTTACAATATGACATGAGATTTGGGTGGGGTCATAGAGCCAAACCATATCAGTGTATGTGTCTGAAAATGAACACATCTTTGTAAATGGGATGTAATATAAATTATTTTATGTGTCAACTAGACTGAATCATGGAGTGCCCAGATACTGGGTTAAACATTATTTCTGGGTATGTCTGTGAGGGTGATTCTGGATGAGATTAGCATTTGAAGCTGTAGACTGAGTAAGGCAGATAGCCCTCCCCAGTGTGGGTGAGCATCATCCAATCCATTGAGGGCCTTAATAGAACGTTAAGACAGAGGAAGGTAGAATTTACTTTCTTTTCCTGACTGCTTGAGATGGAACATTGGTCTTTTGTCTTTGGAGTAGTACTTACACCACTGGCTCTACTGGTTCTTAGGTATTCAAACCTGGGCTAGAACTTACATAATTGGTTCTCCTGGTTCTCGGCCTTTGGTCTTGGACTGGAACTACACAACTAGCTTTCCTGGGCCTCCAGCTGGCAGGTAGGAGATTGGGGATTCCTCTGCCTCCACAATTGTGTGTACCATTTCTTTAAAATCTATCTATCTATCTATCTATCTATCTATCTATCTATCTATATCTATCTATCTAATCTATCTGTCCATCCATCCACCCATCCATCCACCCATCCATCCATCCATCCATCCATCCATCCATCCATCCATCCATCTACCTCCCTCCCTCCCTCCCTATCTACCTACCTACCTATGTATGTATCCATCCATCCTCCTATTCTGTTTCTCTGGAAAACCCTGGCTAATGAAAGATGTGTATATGTGTGTGTGTGTGTGTGTGTGTGTGTGTGTGTGTAATTTTGTCTTTCAAAATTAGCATTTAGAGAAGGAAACCTTGGATTCATGGTAGAAAGAAATAATTCTCAAACATTTTGTTATTTGTAAGGGAGAATATTTTAAAAGACAGTAGAAGAAAACTAAGACGTTTATGTGGTATTCCTGAAATAACCATTGCCTATGCTGACACTTCATGAGTATAATGTCTTATTTAATTGATAGTTTTTCCATTCTCATTGGGAGGCTTTAGAATATGTGTTTTTGGATGTTAATTCTGGAAATGTGGTATGTTCTGTCTACACTTATTTTTTTGTCTCTAAGGCTTAGTTTAAAAAGAACTTTCTTGGGGTGCTATATTAAGAACTCTAAATGACACCAAAATAAAAAATAGGTATGAAAGTGGACTATTAATACTTGTGGAATTTATAATGTGTAATAAATTACTAAGTATTTATCAGAACATGCATAATGTAAGCAATTATGTATAGACATTAGTTTTATCTTTAAAGCTGCCAAGTGTTTTTCTCTTCAGTTTTAACAGCCTTAACAAGATGTCTACCTCGTTCTCATGCTGTCAAATTAAATATAGACAATGTTATTATCTCTTGGGTCTTCTTCCCAGTTTATCTCTCAGTGTGCATATACCCAATTGCAATTGGAATTCTCTTTCACTGTCATTTTCCTTGATTCCTGAAGCTATCATTTCTCTGGGTTCATTCTTCATCTGGTGACAGATGATATACCCTTTCTGAGATTCAGTTGGTTCCTACCTTGTTGATTGCTTTCTTACCTGAGTTCAGTTTTTTCCCCCACTCCAACATGGCTGTTTTCTACATGTTTCACCTTCTTTTACAATTTCATTCAGTCACTATTAGTACCAAGGTCTGAAAATCGATTTTCCCACAATAGGAAAACACTCTCCATGATTTTAGTCAGTCTTTCAGAAGGAAGGTTTCAGTGAAAGCATGATTATTCTTTTTGTCTCAATTCTTCCAGCTTGGATAAGTTTACAGCATAGCATTTGAAACACATGCCATGTTTTATGCATCTGTTGTTCATCATATAGTTTCAAACAAGAAATGAGAAACTCATCTTTAACTTAATGTTATTTAGCTTAAGAAAAGGGCATAACAGAGACAGATAAGATTTTTCAAAACTTCCCCTTTTTATCCTTAAAAAGTCTATAGTTTCCTCTCTAGTTTTGAGCAGGTAGATACCTTGTCAGCTTTATTGGCCTGGAATACAGTTTTTAGGTAAAAATCTCTTTTTGATTGGAGTCTACTTCATCTACAGGAAGATTGAAGAAGTCTATTTTTTCTAAATAAATACAACATGTCTCATGGTTTCTTTAACCAAGAAATAATGATTGAACCAATCTGGACTGAGCTAAGAACAGGCCTGACTTCCTTTATGTTTTTACTTTTTATAATTAAGAGAAGTAAAACTAAATTTATAGAATTTATTGAGGTACTTGACACAAATCAAAATTAATTTTAGCTTTCATACAAGGTATAAATTAGTGAATATTTGTTAACACCTAGACAGCAATTGTCTATGTATACTACTTTCAAAGGAGATCTTTTTCCTCACCCAAAGAATCTTCCTTTGTTTCAAAGCCAAAGATGTTGAATTGCACAAAGCTTGAATATTCAATAAAGGGATGTGACTTTCACAGTCAAAATAGTCTTTGCATATGAGAGAAACTTTTAAGGAAGGATTCTGATGAATTTTTGGTTCTCTTCTATCAAATATTTGGTGGTTATCTCTTCATAGGCTTGTTCAGTAAACACACCTCTTGAAGTAGCTGACCATAACCGTTAATATGTGACTCAGTATTCATGGCAGTGACTCCTAATTTATGCCTTTTAAAATTACAAATTACTGGCCATCTGGTCTCTCAAAAATAATCATATTCTTTGAAGGTTAAAAAAAGTAGGTTTGACAAGGATATTCTGAAAATATTTCTGCCAATATGTGAAAGTCAAAAAATTTTCTGCTTATCAGTTTTATACCTATATTATTTGAATACCTTATCTGACATGAGTCTGTGTTAGTTCACTTTTCAGGCTTAACTTGTTTCTGTTTTACTTGTTTTGTGAGAGATGATGTTTCAGGAAGTAATCAAAACTCTTCCATAAAGAATGTTTGTTTAATTTACTTCCATTCCTTTTCTTTGGTTATAAATTGTGCTTTAGCACAGGGGCATTTTACCTTTCCACTTTCTTACTTTTTTTTTCAGGGATTTTTGTTACTGCTGGTAGGCAAAAGAATGCTCCAACTGATTATAAGAATGTTAGGCTAAAGCTGGGAGTGGCACACTCTCCAAGAAAGTTAATGGAGATGGGGCTAAGGCAGAAGCAACATGAAGTTCTGGGTTTATGCAGAGATGGACAGTTCTGCGCCAGGAGGTATCCGAAGAACGAGCAAAGTGATGGTGAACAAGCTTGTTATTTTCAATACTATTCTGTAATCAAAGAAACCAGGGCTTCCTGGAGAAATGGTGAATCCTGGGGCTAGGGCACAGGATGAATAAGATGAGCCTGTCATTTCTTACAGAGTCGTAAATTAAGGAAGTATTCAAAAACAGAATGATGAGGATGTCAAAGGACATAAGAGCCAATCTGAAAAGGCTCACAATGGCCAAAGCTGAAAGAATTTGTTCAACACAGTAAATAACAGTATTAAATTATAATCATAAATAGTTATGTTCGTGAACAAATAAATAAAAGAGTACAGATAAGTCTCTAATGAATAGTTTATGTAGATAACTTCTTTTCCAAAAGGTGGAATTAATTCTATCCTCTTGAATTAGTAACTTGCAAAATTGGTACCAGAAAAGTAGAGCATTGCTATAAAGATACCTGCAAATGTGGAAGTGACTTTGGAACTGGGTACCAGGCAGAGGCTAGAACAGTTTGGAAGGCTCAGAAGAAGACAAAAAAGATGAAGCAAAGTTTAGAATTTGCTGGAGAATTGTTGAATGGTTGTGGCCAAAATGCTGAGAGTGATGTGGACAGTGAAGTCTGGGCTGAGGTGGTCTCAGATGGACATGAGGAACTTATTGAGAACTAGAGTAAAAGTCACTCTTGCTATGCTTTAGCAAAGAGACTGGCAGCATTGTGCCCCTGTTCTTGGGATCTGTTGAGCTTTGAACTTGAGAGAGATGATTTAGTGTATCTCATGGAAGAAATTTCTAAGCAGCAAAGTGTTCAAGATGTGGCCTGGTTACTTCTAAAAGCCTATGCTCATTTTCACAAACAAAGAAATGACTTGAAACTGGAACTTACATTTAAAAGGGAAGCAGAGCATAAAAGTTTAAAATATTTGCAGCCTGACTATGAGGTAGGAAAGAGAAAACCATTTTCTGTGGAGGAATTCAAGCCTGCTACAGAAATTTTCATAAGTAAAGAGGAGCCCAATGTTAACAGTCAAGACAATGGGGAAAGTGCTTCCAAGGCATTTCAGAGACCTTTTTGGCAACCCATCCCATCACAGGCCTGGAAACCTAGGGGGGAAAAGTGGTTTCATGGGCCAGACCAAGAGCCCAACTGGGGCACTGCCTATTGGAACTGTGAGAAAAAGGCCACCATCCTCCAGACCCCAGAATGCTAGGTCCATCAACAGCTTGTACCATGCACCTGGAAAAGCTGCAGGCACTCAACACCAGCCCTTGAGAGCAGCCAGGGAAGCTGAGTCCTGCAGAGCTATAGGAGCAGAGCTTCCCAAGGCCTTGCAAGCCCACTCACTGCATCAATGTGGCCTGAATGTGAGACATGGAGTCAAAGGAGATTATTTTGGAGCTTTATGATTTAATGTCTGCCTGCCCTGCTGGGTTTCAAACTTACATGGGACCTGTATCCCTGTTGTTTTGGCCGGATTCTCCCTTTTGGAATAGGAGCATTTATCCAATGCCTGTACCCTTATTGTATCTTGGAAGAAACTAACTTGTATTTTGATTTTATAGGCTCATAGGCAGAAGGGGCTTGTCTTGTCTTCAATGAGACTTTGGACTTGGACTTTTGAGTTAATGCTGGAATGAGTTAAGACTTTGGGGTACTGTTGAGAAGGCATGATTGTGTTTTGAAATGTGAGAAGGACACGAGATTTAGGAAGAGCTTGGGTGGAATGATATGGTTTGGCTCTATGTCCCCCGCTCCACCAAATCTCATGTTGAATTGTAATTGTCAGTGTTTGGGGAGAGACCTGGTCGGGGGTGATTGGAACATGGGAGTGGATTTCTCACTTGCTGTTTTTGTGATAGTGAGTGAGTAATCATGAGATCTCATTGTTTAAAAGTGTATAGCACTTCCCCTTTTAGTCTCTTTTCCTCCTGCTCCAGCTTTGTAGGATGTGCCTGCTTCTCCTTTGCCTTCTGCCATAATTATACGTTTCCTGAGGCTTCCCCAGCCATGCTTTTTGTACAGTTTCTGGAACAATAGGCCAATTAAATCTCTTTTCTTTATAAATTACCCATTCTCAGGTATATGTTTATAGCAATGTCAGAATGGACTAATACAGTCACTAGCAAAGAATATTTGTTTATGAAAAGAGTCAGGGAAAAGTGATTTTCTAGAAGAGAAAGCTGACACACATCAGGTGGTTAAGGCTAACATCATCAATGATAAGACATGTACCTCTCTATATGATGGGGTGAAAATGGCACTATAGCTCTGTATTCTTTCTCCCCAAAACCCGTACCAGACAGTTCTCCTAAAAACTGGGAGTTTCATCAAGCAAAACAAGCAGACTGATAAACTGTCATAGGTCAGTGAAAGCTAAAGTGACGTACACGATTACTAAGTAAAATATGGGATCTTCAAACAGATAAAAGACAATAATGAAAAACTAATGAAATCTGAATAAAGTGGCTTTTTTTCCTTGAGCCAGGGTTTTACTCTGTTTCCCAGAATGAAGTGCAGTGGCGTTATCCTAGCTCACTGCAGCATTGAGCTCCTGGGCTCAAGAAATCCTCTGGCCTCAGTCTCTCAAGTAGTTTGGACTACAGGCACGTGCCACCAGGCCTAACTTAATAAATAAATATATATATTTTTAAAGAGATAAGGGTTTGATTATGTTTTCCAAGCTGGTGTCAAACTCCTGGCCTCACATGATCCTCCTGCCTTGGCCTCTCAAAGTGTTAGGATTATAGGTGTGAGCCATGGCACCTGGCCTGAACAAAGTCTTGAATTTGGTTAGTAGTAATGTACCAAAGTTATTTCCTTAGTTGTGACAAATGCATCATGGTTATGTAGATGCTAATAGTAGGGAAGACTAGGTGAGGAGTAAATAGGAACTTTCTGTAATGCCTTTGTAATTTTTCTCTAAATTTAAAATTATTGTGTATATAAAAGTTTGTTTAAAACTGAACTGTAGTAACCTTTTCCAAAATGAATAGACCATGGGACAAAACTGTGCACATGTTCAAATTGTCACTTTATTCACACCTTAGTTGTTGTGTTTGTCTATGAGATTTATTAATCTCATATTACATGTGTCCTCAAGCCAGTTCCTAGAGAGAATGGTGAAATTCCTAAATAATGGATGTCAGAATTGTTGAAAAGGTGGTGTGTATTTCCAAGTACTTGTAGCATGTGGTATGAGAAGAGTGTTAAGTAGAATGAGGCTCTGTATAACTAGATGACTATTTGTAGGTTCAAATTCAAGGATAGGATCTGTTGGAGACAAACAAAGAGGAAGGGAGCAGAGGGAAGATGAGAATAGTGCCCCCACAGGAATAATTTTGCCATTGTGGTAAGTTTATAATCAAATAGGAGACAGAGGTAGCTGAAGTTGGGGCCAGTTGGTGAAGGGAGGAAATTTGGAGAAAAGGAACAAAAATTTAAAAGGTACATATGCAGGTGGGGTACAGGGGAAAGCTGATGATACTTCCATTTCTTTCCAGACTGAATGGAGGAGAAAGGGGAAGAGTGAATGGTATCAGTCCCTAGGAAAAAAAAATATGATTGTTTAATTAAGCTACAATGGGAAGCCAACCAAGCAAAATTTCTTCTTCTGCTATATCAGACATTTAAGCAAGTGATTCCATATTTACCAAATTTGAACTGATTGACATCTTTGGAATGATCTCAAGGTTTATGTTGTCATCTAGTTACTAGGTCTCGAGGAGATTGAGACATATTTAGATCTGTGGTGAGTTAACAGGGAGAGACAAAATTATTGGAACATTATGTTGAAAATCTCTGAAATAGATCTCTCTGCTTTATTTAGCAGTGGGAGCAGTGACATTAGGAAAACTTGTGATTGAGATGATATTGGAAAAAATATGCTGCCAGAGCATTTGGATTAGGGAGTAAAAGCATAAGCGAGAATAGAGGGTGCTAAATTTCTTCTCTGGGAGTTGGAATTAAGAAAATAGTCAACAGTTTACATGTAGCATGATTGACAAGAACAAACATGCTTAATAGCCAGCTTTCACATTTGGGAAACAGCCAAATTTAAGGATAACACTCTGTATTACTTTCGCCAGAAAGAATACACTTAAGTGCAAAAATTGTCCAACAGCACCAAACAAGCAAACACACAAACAAACAGGCAACCATAGTGGGAAGCAAAGTAATGTGTGATGCAACAATGTTTTATCCAAATGTTATCAAAGACGAGAGCAGTGTACCTCAACTTTTGATGCTTCATTGACTCGTACCAGAACCATGATCAAACCCAGAGTAGAGCTAACTCCAATTTCACACACTCAGTGTGATATTTCTTGACAATTGTGTAGTGGCTGAGAATATGAATTGGTAAGTTCAGTAACTTACTCTGAATTGTCTATGATGTTGTAAGGAATACTTTTCAAAACAGTTTATGTTTTTTGTGTTACACTATTTCTACAAAGAGTTATATTTTTTCTGTTGTGAAAAAGATAATTGAATAGCAAAGAACATTATATCTTCTTTTCTCATTCATGGAGGTCTTGGTTATTCGGACCAAATTCCCAGTCAAGGTACTGCAGTTGGAGATAGCATGTCTGAATTGATGACAATTTTCACCAATCATGAGTAGGTGAAATCATAATCATAATTGACAATCATGAGCATGTTGGAAATAATTCACAGAGTATTGGTCTCGCAAATTGTATAATCAGAGCAAACACAGGAACTTTGTTTAAGTACTAGTGGAGTGCATTGTGTATTCAGAATATGAGTGGAAGAAGGAAGTATTACAATGAGAGACTAATTGGTGGTGATAGTAGAAAGAGCTTCAAGTGGAACTGGAAGAGAAGACGAGAGAAAAAGATGCAAAGAGAGGCTAAAAAAAGAGAGCTGCAGGAACTTAAGTTGAAATCTTTCCTTGTCAAAGCAGAATCATGGATGGGAGGAATGAGCTGATGTGTCATTGGTGGCAGGTGTATGAAGATGGAGCTAGGTGAGAAAAGGCCCAGATAAAGAAAGCCTGGCCACAATCTTCAAAGAACATTCTGAGCCATTACATGGATGTTTCTTTTTTTTTTTTAATATTCAAAAAGAGAATTCTAATGCAACTAGTTGGGATTTTGCTTTTTGGTTTGTTTCTTTGCTTTAAAAACTTTCTTTTATTTTTTATTTCAATAAGTTTTTAGGGAGCAGGTGGTGTTTGGTTAGAAGAATAAGTTCTTTAGTGATGATTTCTAATATTTTGGTGCACCCATCACCTGAGCAGTGTACACTGTGCCCAATGTGTAGCCTTTTATGTTTCTTCTTAAAATTGCAACCATTTTTATTTTAATGGGCCCTTAGGGCCACTCTTGAAGAAATTCCGTCAGATGTACAATTGATAACAAATTACAAAAGCATTTTGAAGGTTTCATCTTGTCCTCACCTGGTTGGCACTGGCTGAATTTCACAGTGCCCATCTTTCCTTCCCACTTGTCTTAGATCCCAAATTGCAAGGTTATTTAGTGAATATGAAGCAACAAGGAAAAGAAACTGCAGCAGCTTGAGATTTATGCAGAGACTGTGTCATCCAGACTTTTGTTCCCTCTTCCAACTTCCCAAAAGTGATGGATTACCAGACAAAGATCCATAGGATTTATAAATCAGCTCAAACATAATAGTGATGTTTGGAACTGGTATCAAGTTTACTGGAGCTACTTCTTTCAATTTTAGAGCTTTATATAACCCTTTCTTGCATGCACTGTGATTGCCTTTATAGATGGATTAATAAATTACTCCTCGTATACAGAATACATGGGAGGCTGACTGTTTGCACAGCGTGGGACCAAGACCTGAGTGTTCAAATATCAGAAGACAGCTGGAACACAATCTGTGCAAAGGCAATCAGAGCCACCAGGTCTTTTCAATACTAACTTAGAACATCTAGTGAGAATTGGGAAAATCTCATTGAGTTATACATTTATAAATTTAGTAACCTGACATCCTCCCCTCTTTTTCCCTCTCTTTCATATATTTTGATCTATAAGACTAGCTCACTAGAGCAATTTGTCTTTGATATACTGAGCTCCATTTCCAAAATATGATATATGATCAGACAAATTTTTCTTTGCAAGAATCATGTATATATGTCTCTTTTATAAGGAGGAAGAAATCTTGGTTTTGATATGGGGTTCTCTGCTGCCAACAATGGATAGCAGAGACTGAAAACAACAGTATTTAAATTAAGCTGACTTTTGTGTCTCTCTTTGTTTAAAATAATCTCTCCAAAACTATAGATGAGACAGTTGTGTAGGTTTACATTGCTTGCTTTTATATTTTAGTGGTTTCTGTTAGTGTATTAATTACTCAATGTGTGGAGGATAAATGATGTTGGAAACAATATTAATGCTTTCAGGTCTTCAGAAGACTATATACACCAAGGAAAAAGCTTCACAGTGCTGCTTTTTATCCATGGGGAAGGCCCCAGAGTTTTAGATTACCACAGACCTGCCTTAGCGTTATTCTGGTGAGGGATGGTCAGTGGTTCATTCCCATGGTTCAGTGGCTCTTTGGCTTGGGCTTAACTGGCTACAGATAGAGCTTCTGGAGGGATCCAGGTTGTTGAGACATTGAATATAAATTTTTAATGAAGTTGTGGAAATTCTTATTAAATGGTAAATCACCAGATTAAGAAGTCAGGGGTAGATGGGAGTAGTTGTTTTGCCAGAGAAAAGCACATCTAAAATCCATAAAAGTTACTCTTTACCTCTAAACTTCCCATATAATTATGATTACAGACCATCATCATTGAAAATTCTCTTTTGAAATTAGTTATCTAAAAGTCATGACCCAATAAGATACATGTACATGTTTCTGAGGAATACTGTCTTTTGAAGGGAGTTTTGTACTATAAATGTGTACTAACAGAGGTTAAAATAATACTATCAATGATAGACTGAATTAAGAAAATTTGGTACATATACACCATGGAATACTGTGCAGCCATAAAAAAGAAATAGATCACTGCACTTATGTATGTTTTTGTTTAACTTATGGACAAAGACTTATGGATAAGTACAAAAAATAAATCCTCTTTTGCAACCCAGAACTCATTGTACAATATGAGTTTTGATACATATAAGAAGGGATATTATTATACCTGAGACAGTTAATTGATGGGAGTATTGATAACCATAAAGATTGGTTCCAGGCCGGGTGCAATGGCTCAAGCCTGCAATCCCCACACCAAGGTGGGAGTATTGCTTGAAACCAGGAGTTCAAGACCAGCCTGTGCAAGAAAGCTTTTATCTTGAGAACATGATGTCTGGAATTAAAGGTATTCCACACATCTGTACTATTCTTGAGTGATCGCTTAGGAATGAATGTGATTTGAACTCATTCATGTTAAGAGAGGGTATCAAATTGAGAACCAGGCAGATCCCCCACCATCTACAGTAGAAAGGACCCTGAAGTAAATTGGTTGAAGAAATTAGGTCGCAAAGATTCTTGGTGAATTTTGAAGACTTCATCAGTATACCCATATTAAAAGGAGATGACAGAAGCCAAAGTAATTATGGGCCGACAGGACAACTGTATCAGTTTCATTAAAAAGGGCTAACTTGAAGATAAATCTTTTGACTCCAGCTGTTTAGAGGATCTAAAGTGACCTTGATGGACAGTGGAAGAAATCACAACATGGAATTCCTTGAATAAAAATTTATTGACTTAAAAAAAAAGAAATAGATCATGTCCTTTGCAGGGACATG
>NW_016809648.1:43672-49457 GCF_001698545.2 Rhinopithecus bieti
GATGAAATAATCGGCACAACAAACCCACATGACGCATGTTTACCTATGTAGCAAACCTGCATATGTACCCCTGAACTTAAAATAAAAGGTAAAAAAAAGAAAAAGACTTTGAGCTTTTAAAAACTTTTTTTCGCTTTTCACTCACCAGTCTGATTTCTTTGGCTTTATCAAGATAAGGTGTTTCAGAGTCAAATGACCAAAGATAAGCAAATGGAAAGTTTCCAAACACAGGATTACAAAGATTTTTTATGTGACTCTTCAAATAGAAGTGTGAGTGGGAAAATACCCTAAAGTTAAAGCTGATTAGCTGTTTGGGTCCCCTGGAGCTGATGCTTTTAGTTTGCCAACCTTTCATGAATACCTTCAGATTGATTCATTCAACCATTTTCTCTGATTACACATATTGTTACCTTGCAGTGTGTAAAACTATGAAAAAAGTTAAGGCATCTGTTTTGTTTGTGTGAATATATATAAATACATATATACTCACACCTCTTATCATTTCTGTGCTATAATAATTTACTTTTGTAATTTAACTCAGAACTTTTGCAAGTTTTTATATAATGTAGTTAATATAATGTGACATTTCAACTATATTAAAGTATGAATATTAAGGACTATATGCTATCTAAGTTCACATGGGCAAAAGCTCAGTGTATACTGAAACAAGTTGTACATGTCAGTCAAGGGTGGAATGAAAAACTATCAATGCTATATTAGGGAAAGCATTTGGAATTTTGTTTTCTTTTTTTTTCTTTTCTTTGATGATGGTTTGTACAAGCAGCCATTGAGTTTCTGTTGAACCTCATTGTTCTACAGCAGCCCTATGATCATTTAACTCTTCTGAGGTGTATTAATCCAATTATCTCACCTTGATGCATGTTATGTGTTTGGCAGAAATAATGCCACATATTATCTTTCATGTTTGCCCCATGACTGAATTGTGGAAACAGCTCACATTTCTTAGGCTCGACCTGTTGAGCTTATATAAGTTCAGTACAATTTATTTAATGCTTGAGTACAATACCTCTACATTTCATAGCAATTTATAGTTAAGTGTGACTTTTATCCCCTATCAGGATGCAATAAATATTGTCTGGAGGGCCATGTTTGTTAAAGCTTTTAATGCACTGTATACTGTAGTTCACTTTTCATCATTTATACCTATCCAGGGCTGGAAGGGACTTAAAAGGTCATATAGTCCTCATAGCAGCTACACCAGCCCTGTCCCTGACTTTAAGTAGCACCAGAAAGCCTTTCAAATTAGGAGGAATTGATCTGTTTTCTTAAAGATCTTCTTAAAGGAGATTCCTGACACCCATCAGTCACTAATTTATGTAACTAGCAATTCTTACTTTTGGGGAATTCTTCTTCATGTTAAACAAGGTTGTTAAGTTGCTGTTAAGAGCAGCTTCTTTTAATCCACCCTTAGTAGGTATGGAAAATTGTTACTTTTCTGTGATAAACAAGATAAAAGAGAGCAAAAACCCTGAAAACAATTATGAAACCACCATTCTTAGCCTACTCTTCTCTGGACTGAAGAGTTTCAAATTTTCCCTAGACCTTATTTGAATGTTTTAGTCACATATGTCACTCTTTTCCAGATACTATTCAAACTTTTTATGCCATTAAAAAATTATGTATTCCAACACTGGACACAGTATCCTAAGATTAATATATGGGTGCAAAGGAATCACATCTCAAAATCTCAATTCCCCAAAGCACTTTTACTCTTTGATGAACCTCAAACTTCTGAAATCAAATTATATAGAGAAAAAGGCAGTTTCTGCCACTAGTACTTGCTTTGGTCCTCCTCAATTTCTAGTGTGGATATGGGCCACTTTTTCCATTTTCATTTTAAATACTCCTTTAGAAAAGAATTTCTTCTACATATTTTCTTAATTTGTCTCATTTGGCACAATAGTGAAATCACTCTTCATTGTCTGCTAAGTCAGTCAATGAACAATAATTTATTAAACTCCAAATTATGTGTATGGCACTGTGCTCACTGCATCCCTATGATGGCTTAAATAGTACGACCACCTCGTTGCTTGAGCTTGAATCCAGTCTTGGAAAATTTTGATGTAAGCCTGCTACTGGGATCCCCTGGCATTCTACAGATGTGAGAGTATGGACTCTGTTTCTCTGAATCTATATATGGAAGTAAAGGGTCATTCATTCACTGATTTATTCACCATTTATTCAAAAAATATTTTTAAAGCATGTGCTATGTTCTAGGCTCTATGTTCTGTGCTGGTATTCAATGGCAAAGAAAAACACACACTAGACCTTCTCTCATGGAGCTTTCAGACTAGTAGGAGAAGAAGACATTAGAGAATCATACAAGTGCATGTATGGTCACAAGAATAAAAATGCTGTAAAGGAGAGGTGTAAGTGTCATGAGAGCATGGGAACTGACCTGCCAGGGAGAGAGGGGAAAACTTTCCTGAGAAAGGAACACCTGAGTTGAGATGTAAAGGAAGAGCAATGGATTCTTACTAACCCGCATAATGTCACTATACTTGCCTCCAAAAGCGATTAGATTTGTTGGGAGAAAGATGGGGCTCAGGTAGGGAAGGGTAGAGACAAGATGGTAGTTGTATGGAATAATGCAGGTTCCCTCCAGAAACTGGAGGATCAGAATGCAAGCAGCAGATATTTAGGCAAATTGCTGCTTAGCTTAAAAAGAAAAAAAAACAGAAAAAAGTAAAAGTCACTTGCCTCAGGTTTTCAGGCTGGAGGGAAAAAGGAAGAAAGTAAACCCTGGTACACAGGTGTGAAGACCATGACTCAAGTAGTATTGCCTGGCAGAGGATTTTGTGATGACTGCTTTTTCTTTCTTAATTGATAGTGTTGATAGGTGATGAAGCACTTTGGGGAATGTAGTTTTTTAATTTAACTTTTATTTTAAGTTCAGGGGTACATGTGCACATCTGCTATATAGGTGAACTTGTGTCATGGGGATTTGCTGTACAGATTATTTCATCACCCAGCTATTATGCCTAGTAACGATTATTTTTCCTGATCCTCTCCCTCCTCCCACCACCCCTCCACCCTATGGTAGGCCCCAGTGTCTCTTCTTTCCCTCTATGTGTTCATGTGTTCTCATCATTTAGCTCTCACTTGTAAATGAGAAAATATGGTATTTGGTTTTCTGTTCCTGCATTAGTTAATGGCCTTCAGCTCCATCTCTGTTTCTATAAGAGACATGATTGCATTGTTTTCCATGGTTGTGTAGTATTCCATGGTGTATACATACATTTTCCTTATTCAGTCTACCATTGATGGGCATTTAGGTTGATTTCATGTCTTTGCTATTGTGAATAGGGCTGCAATGAACATATGTATGCATGTGTCTCTGTGATAGAATGACTTTTTAAAATAATAAAGTGATCCCATGGTTACTACTACATAGAATCCAATAGGATGGTAGATTTAAATGTGGGAGTTTAAAGCAAAATAATTCAGAATGAGTAAAATAATTATGGAGTGTTCCCTAGAATGTTACAACAGAGGGTTGAAGACGGTGATTAAACAGAACTAACTCAGCACATTAAATACCTCATAGGGTTATTTTAAGGCATACACATGTTGATGTATATAAAACCCATAGAAAATGCACAGCCAACAATAGACACACTATGAGTAGTATTGTTATGTGCCAGACATGATTCTAAGTCCTTTTGTATGTATATTCTCATTAAATTCTTAAACAATTGTACTCGGTTAGTATAATCCTCAATTTATAGATTAGGAAGCTGAGTCACAAAGAAGTTAAGTGACTTGTCTAAGATACACAACTGGCAAAGCTTGGTTTTGAACCTAAATAATTTGAATCAAGAACCCATACTCTTATATAGTATATTATATTTTATCCCTTCTAAGTTTCATTCACATGTTTGTGTTCTATATAGTCTTGATTAGGATATATATGTGAAATTTATTTTTTCTATTTTTAGTAAGCATTGTTTTGTGAATAATTTTTATGATGCTACATTGTGGTCTTAATTGGTATTTTAATTTATAAAATAGTCCATTATGTTGATGTGCCCTAATTCATCTCCCTATTACATTATTATGAAGCTGTTAGGTTGTTTATAGAATTTTGCTTTTATAAATATCACTATTATGGGTAACTTTGTGATACAGCTTTTTCTTCCCTTGAAGATCAGTTCTGAGGAACTAAATTGCTGGGTTATATGGTATAAACACTTTGAAATATATAAGAAACTGAAACATACAAAACACATACACAAAATTAACAATCACCTATAATTAATCCTTTATTCTTTTTTATTGTATATGAATTGAAAGCATTCTCTTTTCCTCACTTCTAGAACCATATCACACAGGAGACCACTGTCGGCAGTTCAGCATACATCCTTTTCAGGACACATGCACATTTTCACATCCCAAAAGATATTTCCTCCCAGGTGACATCAATTATTAAAGAGTGCCTGTGAGTACATTCGTGACTCTATCTCAGAGGTGCTTAACACTGGTGGTACATCAAAATGACATATGGCATTTTAAAACATACATATACCTGGAGAGACTTTGCTAAATTTACTGAATAAAAATCTTTGGATAATAGGACTGAAGTATGTTTCTTAAATCCCATAAGTGATTCTGAGAGTATCCAGTTGGTTGAGAACCAATTATTTAATGAATAATATTATCCAGCTCACATTTCTCTATCTTGTCCACAAATATATCATTAGTTCAATAGATATTAATTGAGCCAAATTATATATGAAAATCCTAGATACTAGGCCAATAAGAATGATACAAATGTACCCTACTCTTTAGAAGCTCATACTCTGTCAAAGAAAACCAAAATTTAATTGGATAAATTAAAATATAACTTGGGAAGAAATAAAAACAAAGTGTTTTGGGAATACAGAAACTGGAATAATCACATATGACAAAAATAAGTAAGACATAATTGAGGAACTAGCATTTATGCTGGGTCGTGAATATATGAGTAGGAGTTTGTATAAAGGATGTCTCAGGCAAGGAGAACAGCATCCAAAAGGTGCGGTGTTACGAACAAGGCTAGGCATATTTAGCAAATGTTGATAATTAAATATGACAGAAATGTAAAGTGAATACATTCTGAAAGGTGGACTGAGTGACAAATTGAAAGTGATAATTATGTAAATAAAAGTTGATGGCAGCTTGTGAAAGATTATCCATTGTGTTCCCAAGTAGGACAAGCAGGTGGGTATGTCCAGAGGACACTTGTATATAAAGATGTAGAACTCATGGAAGAAATTTGAGCTGTGAACATCCACATGTAGATGATAGTTGAAGGTATGGTAGTGGATGAAATCATCCAGAGAGACTGTGTAGTGAACTAAAGGCAGAATTTAAGGTAACACTAGCCTTTAAGGTGCCAAAAAAGTGGTAAAATAAAAACAGAAGGAATGGTCAAAAGAGGAATCAGGAGAATCCAGAGAGGATAATTTTGCCATGAAAGTCAAGTAAGAAGAGCATTTTAAGAAAGTTTTTTTTAAAAAATGTTTTTGTATTCAGAACAGGGATGAATTGAACATCATTGTAAGCATAAGAAAATAGCCAGTGAGATGGCAGATATTGAAGATTTTCACAAATGTCTTCTGGAAATCCAGGTAAACTGTGTCTAAAGTGCATCTATGAGCTTCCAGCCTAATAACTCTATTTAAAACGGAAATGAGGTGTAAAAATATGAAATAACAAAAAGACATAACGAGAGTGTTTTTTTTTTTTCGGATTTTTGAAAGGGAAAGGATTTTTAAAGTATAAA
>NW_016809648.1:53806-69760 GCF_001698545.2 Rhinopithecus bieti
AGCACTATTCACAATAGCAAAGACTTGGAATCAACCCAAATGTCCATCTGTGACAGACTGGATTAAGAAAATGTGGCACATATACACCATGGAATACTATGCAGCCATAAAAAAGGATGAGTTTGCGTCCTTTGTAGGGACATGGATGCAGCTGGAAACCATCATTCTTAGCAAACTATCACAAGAACAGAAAACCAAATACCGCATGTTCTCACTCATTGGTGGGAGCTCAACAATGAGATCACTTGGACTTCGGAAGGGGAACATCACACATCAGGGCCTATCATGAGGGGGTCGGAGGGATTGCATTCGGAGTTATACCTGATATAAATGACGAACTGATGGGTGCTGACGAGTTGATGGGTGTAGCACACCAACATGGCACAAGTATACATATGTAACAAACCTGCATGTTATGCACATGTACCCTAGAACTTATAGTATAATAATACAAAAAAAGAATTATAAAGGCGATGGAAAAAAATCAATGAGAAGACCAATAGATTTGACCATCGATTTTTAAAACTTCCATATGCCAAAAATATAAATATGAAAACAACATAAGAAGACAAATTTTGGAAACATTTGCGAAAAGTGTGACTGGAAAAGTATTATTTTCCTGTATATTATATGAGCTTGTAGAAATCATTAAGAAAACATTAACGCCCAATGAAAACTGTCAACAAGCATGATCACATACATCAAAGAAGAGGGATTAAATGTAATAAATATAAAAAAGAAGTACAATATCACTGCTGTTGAGACAATTGCAAATTTTGAAATTAACATATTTTTTGTTTTAACCAATCTGTCTGAGAAATAAATGCTGTGTATTGGTAAGTGTTCAGTGAGATGGACATCCACTTATAGTGATGGGACTAGAAATTGGTAATACCTTTGTAGGTAGCAATTTGGAAATATATAGTAAGGGTATTAAAATGCTCATATCCCTTGACTTTGTAATCACATTTCTAATAAATACATCCCAGGGAAAAATTCAGAACACAAAATGGCTTTGTTGCCAGTGTATTTAATATAACATTGCGTATAGTAGTGAAAAGATATAAAATAATTTAAGAAATCATAATTGGGAGAATAGTGACACACATGCATAATAGACTATCAGTCAAATAATAAATTTCAAATATTTGAATATTAAATTTGAATATGAATAAATTTTAATCAGTTGGGAAATAGCCTATAATTCAGCATTCTATACTCAGAGCACAACACAGTGTTTGGCACGTAGTAGAAATCAGGTACATATTTATTGGATGAATACTGAGGGAAATAATGTTAAATAAAAAGAACAACGTTAAGCTGTGAATATATAACATATCAACTATGTAAAAATAATAGGTAAATAAAAGATCCTAAATATACCAGTTGGAGTAAGGGGCAAATTATAGGTAATTTATGTAGACTTGGCATGACATGGTCTTGGTGAATCCATGTTGGCTCTGAATAAATCACAGCTTCCTTTTCTAAGTGCCCACAAACTGTTTATTTAATATTCTATTTTAGAATATTGCCAGGAATAAACATCAAGCTCATTGTTTTTAATATTTGAATTATGTATTCTTGTTTATACTGAAAATTAGTATAGTTGCCTGTCTCTAGACTTCTAGAATGTGTCTATCTAGATTTTCATAATTTCTCGAAGTTAACAGTAGTATTTGGTGATTATATGTAAGTTACATGGTCACTCATAATCCTTTGGTGTAATTCCCTTGGCCCAGGAGCTTTAAAAATCCCTTTAGAGCTACAGGTGTTTTTACTTATTAAGGACTTCAAACATTTTATCTTAAGGAGGTTTATTCTACCGGTTTCTTTTGGAAAATCATTATCTTTGATGGATAAAACAGGAGTGGGGAAGTTCTTTCTAATCTAATCCAGGCAGGGTTCTATCTCACTTCTTCGTCTTGTTCCAAAGGGGGAAAAAATACAAAAGGAACCCAAAATCCATTTTCTTATTCAAAATTCACTCTCATCTTTTACCTTTCTGACTGCTCTTATGAGTCCAGATAACATTTCATTTATTTCATTTTTCCTGTTGCCTATGAAAAATTATAAAGAAAATCTGGATGGAGGACGGTGTGTGCCAGATGTTGTTGACTCCTAATCTGGAGCTTTCAGTTTCCTTGGCTGTAAAACTGTGGATCATAAAATAATTTCCTTACCTGTTTTTCAGGTATTTTATAATGATCAAATCAGATAATTAGCATAAAGTAGGGATGCTTCTGTAAATGTTGTGTTAGTGCACATGCAGTTATTCTTTTTCATGGAAATGATTGCTGACCGGCTTCCTCTTGTCAGTCTCCTTGATTCCCTAATTATCTACAAGTAAGTGCCATCTCTCTGAAACTTCCCCAACATTTGCATGCATTTAATCCTTCTAACTTCCTAAAAGGAGCGTTATATTTTTGCCTTTCCTCTGTGCTCCTGTTACTTGACACATATTACTTGATGCTTAAAAAACCCTCATAACTGACAACATTAATTCATTGTGTTATAAGTGTTTATGTCCATGCCTGTCATCCCTCTCTAAACTCCAAACCTCAGGCTGAGCTTTGTCTCCTTGAAGACAAATTTGGATTCATTTTTGCTAACTCCAGTCTTAGTGCCCTCCATACATACAATGTTTGCTGAATGGATGAGTAATCAATTAAATGAATGAATGACAATACCAACTGTGAAATACTATGCACTTGGCTCCATAGCTCAAGGGTTAGAGCACTGGTCTTGTTAAAATGCTATGCACCCATAAGGAATTGTTTCTTGCGTTGGTTTCATCTTCGCTTACTCTTGTTTTTATGTTATTTAAAAGCCTAATGAGCCTACACAATATATATCAGGCAATTAATCTTTTCCTTTCCTTCTTCCTTCCTTCCTTCCTTCCTTCCTTCCTTCCTTTCCTTCCTTCCTTCTTCCTTCCTTCCTCTTTCTCTCTCTTTTCTTCTTTCTTTCTCGCTTTTTCTCTCTTTTATCTTCCTTCTATTTCTTTCTCTTTCTCTTTCTCTCTCTCTCCTTCCTTCCTCTTTCCTTCCTTCCTTCCTTCCTTCCTTCCTTCCTTCCTTTCCTTCCTCCTCCTCTTCCTCCCTCCCTCCCTCCCTCCTACCCTCCTCCCTTTCCTTCCTTCCTTCCCTTCTCTTCCCTTCCATTCCTGTTCCCCTCCCCTCCCCTCCCCTTCCACTCCTTTTTGACAGAGGCTTCCTCTTTTGCCCAGGCTGCAATACAGTGATACAATCATAGCTCACTGCAGCTTCCAACTCCTGGCCTCAAGGTATCATCCCACCCCAGCGTCCTAAGTAGCTAGTACTGCAGTTGCGCTCCACTATGACTAGCAGATAGATAGATAGATAGATAGATAGATAGATAGATAGATAGATCTCTGTCTCTCTCTCTCTCTCTCTCTCTCTCTCTCTCTCTCTCTCTCTCTCTGTGTGTGTGTGTGTGTGTGTGTATACTGTGTGTGTGTGTGTGTATACACACACACACACACACACATTTTGTAGATATGGAGTCTTACTATTTTGCTCAGACTGGTCTCAAACTCCTGGGCTGAAGTCATTCTCCCCACTCAGTCTCACGAAGTGTTAGGATTACAGGCATGAACCACCGTCCTTGACCTTGTTATTTATTGATTGTACTGTTGATTTCACTTCTCACAAACTTTGAGCCAAAGACCCTCTTCGAATTTCCTGTCACAGAATTATACACAGTTATTGAAATCTGCCCACCCATTACTTCTTTGGCTGTCACAAAACCCTGAAATGATAGGATCACTTACTTCCCATTCCCAAGATTCATTTCCATTTCACTGATCCTTTCTAGTGGAATTGGATTTGGACTAACAAATCCTCTCTTTGCTTCTTTCACCTTCTGAGTAAAAAGCTTGAAAAAAGGTCAAAGAAAACCTTGGCGTTACACCCTTACTCCAGCTTAGCTATTCAGATATAATAAATGGCGTTATTCTGAATTCATACTTGGGTACAGACTCTTTACTCCATCTTGAACATGTGCTTCTGATGACTTTCATTCAGTGCACTCTAGTGCCTGTTTTATATTCTGTGTTCTCTGCATGAGCTCAACTGTCCTTGTCCTGGCTTCTCACTCCTACACTTGGTACTTATGTTTTTGACTCTAAATGTTAAGGTTAAAACCAGGAAGAGTAAATTCTTTTAATTTATAAAAGCTGTATTGAGACATAATTCACATACCATAAAATTCACTCATTTAAATTGCACAATTAAGTGGTTTTTAAATCATATTCACAGAGTTGTTGTGCAACCATTGTCACTACCTAATTTTAAAATATTTTCATTAGCCCCCTGAAAAACCTCTTACCTATTAGCAATTCTCCCTATTCCCCCTTTTTGCCAAACTCTGACAACCACCAGTCTCCTTTCTATCTCTATCGATTTGTTGTCTGGACATTTCACATAAATGGAATCACAAAGTATGTGATTTCCTTCTTAATTTCTTCACTGACCCACCAGTAATTCAGGAGAATATGATTTAATTTCCATGTGTTTCTGTAGTTTTCAGAATTCCTCTTGTTGATTTCTAGTCATATTGCATTGTGGCCAGAGAAGATACTTGATATTATTTTCATGATAAGATTGTTTTAAGACTTGTTTTGTGACATAACGTATGGTGTATCCTTGAGAACTATCCATGTGCTGAGGAGAAGAATGTGTATTTTGCAGCTTTTTGATAAAATGTTCTGTCCATATATATTAAATTCATTTGTTTTATAGTGCAGAATAAATTTAATGTTTCTTGGTTGTCGTTCTGTCTGGGAGATCTGTCCAATGCTGAAAGTGGGGGTGTTGAAGTCTCTAGCTATTAATGTATGGGACCTATCTCTCTCTTTGTCTCTAATAATATTTGCTTCATATATCTGGATACTCCAATGTTGGGTGCATTTATATTTACCATCATTTTATCCTGTTGCTGGATTCATTTCTTTATCATTATGTAATGACTTTGTCTCTTCTTACAGTTGCTGTCTTGAAATCTGTTTTGTCTCGTATAAGCATAGCTACTCCTACATTTTTTGGTTTCCATTGTTATGGAATATCTTTTTCCATCCCTTTAATTTCAGACTATGTGTATCTTTATAGATGAAGAGTGCTTCTTGTAGGTAACATATCATGGGGTCTTGTTTGTAAATCCTTTCAGCCACTGTATGTCTTTTGATTGGAGAGTTTAGTCCCTTGTGTTATTATTGATAAGTAGGGACTTACTCCTGCCATTTTATTATTTGTTTTCTGATTGTTTTGTGGTCTCTCCCTTCTTTCTTTCTTTCCTCTCTTCCTTTTAGTGGTGGTGATTTTCTCAGGTGGTGTGATTTAATTACTTACTTTTTCTTTTTTGCCTGTCAATTGTATATTTTCCAATTTGAGGTTACCACGAGGCTTGCAAATATTATTTTGCAACTCATTATTTTAAACTAGTGTCAACTTAACACTGATAGCCCAAAAGCTAATAAAACTCTGAAGTTTAACTTCATCCCCACCACTTTTTACCTTTTTTGTTTCTTTCTGTTTTAATTATATTGTCTATGTATTGAAATGTTGTAGTTATTATTTTTCATTGGTTCATCATTTAGTCTTTCTACTTAAGACTAGTTTACACAACACAATTACAGTATTAAATACTATGTTTCTCTGAGAATATATTATTACCAGTGAGTTTTGTACATTCAGATGATTTCTTCCTGCCCATCAACAACCTCTTCTTTCAAATTGAAGAACTACCTTTAGCATTTCTTGTAGGACAGGTCTGGTGTTGATGAAATCTCTCAGTTTTTGTTTGTCTGGGAATGTCTCTATTTCTCATTCATGTTTACTGTTTTAGGATAAAATGTTTCTTCCTGTAGCACTTTAAATAAGTCATTCCGTTCTCTCCTGATCTATAAGGATTCCACTGAGAAGTCTGCTTCCAGACGTATAGGAGCTCCATTGCATGTTATGCTTTTCTTTTCTCTTGCTGCTCTTAGGATCCTTTCTTCATCCTTGAGCTCTGGGAGTTTGATTATTAGATGCCTTCAGGTAGTCTTATCTGGGTTAAATCTGCTTGGTGTTCTATAACCTTGTACTTGAGTGTTGATATCTTTCTCCAGGTGTGGAAATTTCTCTGATACTATGCCTTCGAATATACTTTCTACCCATATCTCCTTCTCTACCTCCTCTTTAAGGCCAATGTCACTTAAATTTGTTCTTTTGAGGCTGTTTTTTAGATCTTGTAGGCATGCTTGGTTGTTTTATATTCTTTTTTCTTTTATCTCCTCTGACTGTGTATTTTCAAGTAGCCTGTCTTCAAACTCACTATTTTTTCCTTGCTCAATTCTGGTATAAAGAGACTCTAATGAATTCCTCAATATGTCAATTACATGTTTCAATTCTGTAACTTTTTCTTGATTTTAAATTATTTCAATCTCTTTGTTAAATGTATGTGCTAGAATTCTGAATTTCTTCTCTGTGTTGTCTTGAATTTTGTTGAGTTTTCTCAATATAACTATTTTGAATTATCTGTCTGAAAAGTCACATGTCTCTGTTTTTCCAGGATTGTTCCCTGATGCCTTATGTAGTTTCTTGTGGTGAGGTCACATTTTCCTGAATGATCTTGATGCTGGTAGATGTTTGTCAGTGTCTGGGCATTAAAAAGTTGGATATTTATTATATTTTTCACACTCTGGGCTTGTTTGTGTCTGTACTTCTTGAGAAGGCATTCCAGGTATTAGAAGGGTCTTTGGCCCCAAGCCCAATATTTCTGTGCTTTGTGTAGACACATATACTGCCTTGGTGGTCTTGGATAAGACCACTCAAAATTCTCTGGATTATCAGGCAGAAACCATTGTTGTTTTTGCTTCCTTCTCCCAAATGACCTCTCTTTCTGTGCTGAGTGACCTGGAACTAGAAGTGTGGTGATGCTAGCACTCCTATGGGCACCACCAGTATGCCCACGCTGGATCAGACCTGAAGCCTGCACAGCACTGGGTCTTGCTCAATGCCCTTTCTAACCACTACCTAGCTACAACTACCTGGCTACCATTTACATTCACTGAAGGCCCTAGGGCTGTAAAATCAGCAGGTGGCAAAGTTAGCCATGTTTGTGTACTTCCCTTCAGGGTGACAAGTTCTTCCAGGCCCCTGGTGGGTCTGGGGATGTTTTCTGGAAGCAAGGGATTGTAGTAAAAACTTTTATAAATTTGCCTGATGTTCTATTTCTACTGCAGCTAAGCTGTCACACAAACCACAATGTAAAGTCCTTCTCGCCCCTCCTCTTTCCACAGGCAGGAGAGTGTCTCCCTGTGGCCACTACCACCACTGGCAAATGGAGTGTTTTGCCAGGTGATCACCAATATTCATTTAAAGTCCAGAAGCTCTTTAGTCAGCTTTTGGTGAATGCTGCCAGGCCTGGGACTCACCCCTTAGAGCAGGGGGCTTCCCTCTTGCACAAGGCAGGTCTGGAAATGCTGTCCAAAAGCCTAGGCCTAAACTTAGGGACCCCAAGGCCTGCTTGTTCCTCTGTCCCACTGTGGCAGAGTTAGTACCTAAGGCGCAAGACAAAATCTCCTTTACTTTTTCCTCTGCTTTTCTTAAACAGAGGGAGTCTTTCATTGTGGCCATCACAACTGGGAATGTGCTGGGTCACACGTGTAGTCAGCACGTCTCAGAGCTCAGGTTTCACAGCGTTGTACTTGTACATTGCTGCTGGTTATTCAGGGCCCAAAAGACTCTTTAGTCAGCCAATGATGAATCCTGCCAGGACTGTGTCCTTCCTTTAAGGCAGCAAGTTACCTTTTGGCCCAGGGCATGTCTAGAAATGTCATCTGGAACCTGGGCCCAGAATGGGGTCCTCATGTCTGCCTGGTCCCCTATCCTACTGTGGCTGAGCTGGTATTCAACATGCAAGCAAAGTTCTCTTTACTCTTCTCTCTCCACCTCTTAAGGAGAAGGAAGGAGACGCTTACGTTGCTGTGAACGGAGCTGCCTGGGGTTGGGGAAAGGGTGATGCAAGCTCTACTTTAGCTGCTCTAGCTGGTGTCTCCCTAAGTCATGTGCCAGCGTAGTCCTCTGGCTCTGAGGCCAGCTCAGCACTAGGAGTTGCCTAGGAGTTTCAGTCCTTGTGTTTTAGATTGCCTTTCAAGTTTACCTAGGACCCCAGAGCACTTTGACCCCCAGTGGAGAGGCTTGCTAAGAAACTAAAGTTCTAGCTAGTGGAATGGGCAGTTCCCCTCTGGCTAGGTCTTGTCCAAATGCTCCCTCTGTGCATGGGCACTGGCTGAGCTCAGCATGGTTTTACCCTCTGCTATGACAGGGCAGCACTGAGTTCAATCTAGTGATCCCAATCACTGAGCTCTCACTCCCTCAAATCTGCAGACTCCAGGGTATAGGGGAAGGATGACATTGGTGATTCAAGATTGTCTCTTTGACCCTTCTCAATGGCTCTTTCAATGATATAAAGTCAAAACCAAGTACTGTGATTGTTCACCTGATTTTTGTTTTTTGTGATGGTGCTTTTCTGTGTGCAGATGGTTGTTAAAATTTGGTGTCCCTGTGCAGGTACAAAAAGTGTAGGTTTCTATTCCACCATCTCGTTTCACCCTTTCTGCATACAAGTTTTAGTATGAACATATATTTTTAGTTCTTTTGGGTATATTACTACAGTGGAATTGCTAGGTTATATGGTAGTTGTATATTTACTTTTCTGAGGAACTGCTAACATATTTTCTGCAATGGATTCATATTTCTACATTTCTACCAGCAGAGTATAGTGATTTCAATTACTTCACATCCTCACTAGCACTTGTTATTGTCCGTCTTTCTGATTATAGCATTATAGCTATCCTAATTGTTGTGAAGTTGCATCTTGTTTTGGTTTTGGTTCGCATATCTCTGGTGGCTTATGATATTGAGCATCATTTCACATGGTTATTGGCCATTTGTGTTTCTTCTTAGGATAAAGCTCTATTTAGATTCTTTGCCCATTTTTAAATTGGCTTTTCTTTTGATAATTGAGTTTTAAGTATTCTTTACATATCATGGGCACTAGTCAATTATCATATATATGATTCATAAATATTTTCTTTCATTCTGTTGGTTGTCTTTTTATTTCATTCATGGTGTCCTTTGAAGCACAAATTTAAACATTTTGATTAAACTCATTTTATCTATTTTTCTTTTGTTGCTTATGCTTGCAGTGTTTTATCTATGAAACTATTGTTTAATCCAAGGTCATGTGAAGACTTTCTCTTATGTTTTCTTCTAAGAGTTTTATAGTTTTAGCTCTTACATTTAGGTCTTTGATCCATTTTAAGTTTTGTATATGGTGTGAGGTGGGGGTCCACCTTCATTCTTTTGCATGTTGATATTATGCTGCCACAGCATTTTTGTTGTTGTTGTTGAAAGGACTATGCTTTACCCGTTGAATTGTCTTGGTACCCTTGTCCAAAGCAGTTGACCATAAATGTAAGAATTTGTTTCTAGATTCTCAATTTTATTCTATTAATCTATATTCCTATCCTAATGGCAGTATCATACTGCCATGATAACTGTAGTTATTTAGTAAAATTTGAAATTAATGAGTGTGGCTGGGTACGGTGGCTGACACCTGTAATCCCAGCACTTTGGGAGGCTGAGGTGGGCAGATCACGAGGTCAGGAGATCGAGACCATCCTGGCTAACATGGTGAAACCCTGTCTTTACTAAAAAATACAAAAAATTAGCCAGGTGTGGTGGCAGGCACCTGTAGTCCCAGCTACTTGGGGAGGCTGAGGCAGGAGAATGATGTGAACCTGGGAGGTAGAGCTTGCAGTGAGCTGAGATCGTGCCACTGCACTCCAGCCTGGACAACAGAGAAAGACTACATTTCAAAAAAAAAAGAAAAGAAAAGAAATTAAGGAGTGTATGTCCTTCAACTTTATTCTTTTTTTTCAAAATTGTTTTGACTATTTGAAGCCCCTTGCATTTCCATACTAATTTTAAGATTAGCTTGTAGATTTCTGCAATAATCTAGCTGGGATTTTGATATGGGTTGCATTGAATCTGTAGGTCAATTTGAAGAGTGTTATCTTAACAAAATTAAGGCCTCCAACCCATCAACACAGGATACCCTTTTATCTACTTACATCTTTACCTTCTTTCAATAATTTTTGTAGTTTTCACTGTATAAGTCTTATACTAATTTTATTAAGTTATTTTCTAAGTATTCTTTTTCTCTTATGATAAACATAATTTTTTTTTTCCCCCACAATATTGATTCTACCCATCCATGAGCATGGGATATGTTTTCAATTGATTTTGTCATCTGTGATTTCTTTCAACAGTGTTTCCTAGTTTTCCTTGTAGAGATCTTTCACCTCCTTGGTTAGGTGTGTTCCAAAGTATTTTGTTTTGTTTTGTTTGTTTTATTTGCAGCTGTTGTAAAAGAGGTTGAGTTCTTGAATTGATTCTCAGATTGGTTGCTGTTGGTGTATAGCAGTGCTACTGATTTGTGTACATTGATTTTGTATCTGGAAACTTTACTGAATTTATCAGATCTAGGGGCTTTTTGGATGAGTATTTAGGGTTTTCTAGGTATATGATTGTATCATCAGCGAACAGTGACAGTTTGACTTTCTCTTTACTGATTTGGATGCTCTTTATTTCTTTCTCTTGTCTGATTGCTCTGGCGAAGATGTTTACTATTCATATTTCACTTATTTCCCCTTTAATGTTTATTATTTACTTCTTTCTGCTGCCTTTGATTTTAGTGTTCTCTTATTTTCTCAGTTTCTTATGGTGAAAGTGTTGGTTATTGATTTGATACCTAATTTTTAAAATTAAAAGAGGCTTTTAAGATGTAATTATAAATTTCCCCATAANGATTTCAATTGATTTTGTCATCTGTGATTTCTTTCAACAGTGTTTCCTAGTTTTCCTTGTAGAGATCTTTCACCTCCTTGGTTAGGTGTGTTCCAAAGTATTTTGTTTTGTTTTGTTTGTTTTATTTGCAGCTGTTGTAAAAGAGGTTGAGTTCTTGAATTGATTCTCAGATTGGTTGCTGTTGGTGTATAGCAGTGCTACTGATTTGTGTACATTGATTTTGTATCTGGAAACTTTACTGAATTTATCAGATCTAGGGGCTTTTGGATGAGTATTTAGGGTTTTCTAGGTATATGATTGTATCATCAGCGAACAGTGACAGTTTGACTTTCTCTTTACTGATTTGGATGCTCTTTATTTCTTTCTCTTGTCTGATTGCTCTGGCGAAGATGTTTACTATTCATATTTCACTTATTTCCCCTTTAATGTTTATTATTTACTTCTTTCTGCTGCCTTTGATTTTAGTGTTCTCTTATTTTCTCAGTTTCTTATGGTGAAAGTGTTGGTTATTGATTTGATACCTAATTTTAAAATTAAAAGAGGCTTTTAAGATGTAATTATAAATTTCCCCATAATCACTGCTTCGCTGCATGCCATTTGTTTGGGTATGTTGTATTTTTATTTTCATTAATCTCAAAGTATTTTATAGTTTCCTTGTGATTTCCTCTTTCCTCTATTGGCTATTTAGTAGAGTGTTGTTTAATTCCCTATATTTGTGAATTTCCTAAATTTTCTTCTTTTATAGATTTATGATTCAATTCTATTGTAGTTGAAGAACATGCTTTTATAATTTCAGTTATGTTAAATTTATTAAGAACCGCTTTGTGGCCTTATATATAGTTTATCATAGAGAATGTTACACATACACTTGAGAAGGATGTGTATTCTTTTGTTGTTGAGTAGAGTGTTCTATTGACTTCAAATCTGCTGTTGAATCCTGTAGCATATTTTTTATTTTAATTATTGCACATTTTAATTCTAAAGATTCTATTTGGTGTTTCTTTTTAGTTTTGATCTCTTATTAATATCCTTTATTTGGTGAGAGATTGTTTCCTTAGTTTCCTTTAATTCTCTGCACATAGTTTCCTTTAGCTTTCAGTATATGAAAGGCAGCTGATTTAAAGTCGTTGTTAAGTATAGCCCATGTCTTGATTTTCTCAGGGATTGTTCCATTGACTGCTTTTATTCTTGCGTATGCATCACACTTTCCTGTTTCTTTGTGATTTTTGTTGGAAACTAAGTATTTAGAAAATATAATGTGGTAACTCTGGAAACTGGATTAACTGAATCCCCACCCCCCGAAATTTTTTGTTGTTTCTGTTTGTTGTTACTGCTCTTTGTTAGTTTAGTTTTCTGAATTAAATCTGTAAAATAAGCATTTTTTGTCACGTGATCACTGATATCTATACTTAGTTATCTTAGTTGTCAGCTAATGATTGGCTAGAGATTACCTTAGGTGTCTTGAAACAATATGTCCCCCTACCTTTGCAAAGGCTTTGTATGTTTTGGGGGGCATGTTATCTGCTTACACATAGAATCAACATCAATCAGATGGATAAATTAAGGCCTTCTCATGTCTGGTGATGGGCACAGCTCTAAATATGCATGTGGCTTTCTAGATTCATAGGCATGTGTTGGAAGTTTTGAAAACTCCCTGTGACATATTGTTTTCCAGTTTTCCTTTTACGTTGTTTTTGTCATCTTGTTATTACCCCTAACTGGAATTTCTACTGCAGGCAGCTACAATATTAAACAATTGCTGAAGATTGTTTTGGACAAACACCCTAGGGATAGAGCTGTTTGCACAGAATGAGGTCTGAGTCAGGTCAAATAAAGACAAGTCTTAAGAATGTAGCTGTTTAGGTGGTTGCCTGATGGATTAAAATGTGACAATTTAGAATAAGGCTTTTAAGGAATTCCAAACCCATTTTGACACCTCCAGTGTCTGCTGGGCTGTTGGTATGCACAGATACAGCAGTTGTGAGGCTGTTAGTTTTCAGGTTAGTAGAGAACTAGAGAGCGATAGATGGGAATAGAGCAAGTTGAAATGCCATAAAACTCACTGTTCTTACTAACATTAAGTCATTTTTCTTGAATAAACACTTCTAGAATTGTTGCAAATGATAATTTTCATTGTTCCTAAAAGTTGAAAACTTTTGCAGGTATTCTCATGCTTTTATAGAATAGTGATTTTCCGGAGATTTTACTTTAGAAGAGTTTCTTCAGAAATGGTAAGTTCTGTTCTTAGAAGTAAAATAAATTACTATATTAAGGTGCCATGGTGAGTAAAAAACTCATAGGTTTTGCAATTAGATGCACGGTAGATTGAATCCTAGCTCACTTGCTTGCTACTTACGTAATCTTGAGTAAGTGATTTATCCTCCCAGAATCGCAATTTTCCCATTTATTCAATGGGGATGATAATACATACTTCATAAGATTGTTGTAAAAATTATGTGAAATAATGTATGTAAAACTTCTAGTGAAGCAGGTGTTCAATGCATGTTAAATTTGCTGCTCACCTTTCTGCTTAACTGCAAACTCAATGATTTTAATCTTAGTTTGTTCCTGTGCTTCACATTGGAGTTTCCCAGTTTATTTGTCCCCAAAAATATGTAGTAATGGTGTTAGGGTGCTCAGTCAGTTGATACCACCCCATTAGCTGTCACCTTTTAGCTACAGCCTTATTTGCAAGGTACCTTTAGGACTTAGTTGTTGCATTGCAACTACATTTTTATTTGTACCTCCCAGCTTTACAAACACTGATACTACACTGTGGACTTACTTTCAGCCTCTATTCGTCACCACACCCCATAGATCTTTTTTAGACCCACTCACACATAGCCAGTTATTTCTGTTATTTTTTATTTATTGTTAGATTTATATAGTGTTTTCCTCTCTAAAAGTTTAAGGCACTGTACAGAGAACTTAAATACATGGGCTATCGAACATTACAAATCTACAATAAAATTGAAAATGGGGAAAGTAGACAAGTAAACAGAAATGGAAAATCTGAGGGAAAATGGATGATCGGGGAAAGGGAAGAAGGTTATTTTGGTCAACTCAGTTTGTCTCTTTTAGTATGCCACCCTGAGAACTTTTCCCTTGTGAGCCTTTTATTTTCAGGTCTCTGATCAGTCTCAAGATGTTTGAGGTAATATATAGTTCAAAAGAGATTAGTATTTTTTACATGTACACATTTGGGTGACAGAAAGTACAAGTAAGTGTCTTTTTTTTTTTTTTTTTTCCATCCCCAAGTTACAGATTTAAATAGTAAATAACATTAGTCTTAGAACAAATTTCTTTCTTGATTGGGGGAATGTGCTAATGAAGTATGAATTGTTAGTGGAAAACTGTATTTTGCATGGAGAAGCTTATTGCATTTTATGCTTAATGGTGATAGTGCTAAAAGGAACAGCGTACTTCATATGCTATGAGTCACTAAAGAGCATGTAAGGGGGTAGTGAATTGCAAATATTAATAGGGTCAAAGTTATAAGACAGAATGATAATAGTGCCTTTGCTCATCATTCCTCCAACTCTGGCATCCCAGTATGCAGTTTTAGTTTATAAGTAGAAGTCAAATAAATCTGATATTCATTGTACAGGCCTGGTATTATGGAATTTTGAGGGGCATGTATGAGTGAATATTGGTCTACTGCCTCTCACATTGCCTTGCTGAGAAGTCGACATTTGAGTCTACTTGGAAGACTTTGTTTATATAAGTGTTTTACACAAACACATACATGCACACACAGACACTTTTCCTCCAGTGTATTAAAATGTGGTTTATGTGATCAGAGTTTATTATTCATTTTTGTTATTTTGATTGCCTTTAATATTTATCCTAGAGGAGCTAAAATAAACTCAGATAATTCAATAGCTTGTTAGCAGATTAGTAGGAGAAGCTTTCAAAATTAATTTTTTCCTCAAACTTCTGTTATCACAAATGAGGGCAAGTTAACTTTGACTTTTTTGTGTGTGATTCACAGTGGGTTGAGGGCTCTGGGGTTTTGCCAATTATTTCATTAAATGACAAGTTAGGTGAGATTTTCTCTGAATTTCACCTAGAAGAGATGTGTTCTGAGAATCTTCAGAAAATGTAAATCAAATTTATTTTTTAAAACTAAACAGATCACAGGTCTTCTACTGTGACAAAAGCCCTGGATAAGGATCTTATCTAGATATTCTTGGATCCAGGCCTATTTCTTTTTTTCTTTTCCTTTGTTGGCACCCAGTACCCTATTATTGCTCTCTGTAGCATCCTATCCCTTCAGGAAAAATTATTGCATCCTTTAGAATTTGGTTACTGTCCCGAGGGGCATCCTGCTATAAAACAGTCATGATATCTGTAATTGTGTTTCAAAGTCTTGGCTGTTTTCCTGAGTTTTGTATTTGATTCCTTTTTTTTGTTGTTGTTGTTGTTTAAGAAAGTGGAGTCATGTTTTGGTAATACTTTAATTTTATTGTAACATTTCTATAACATTTAATATAGTAGTTATATTAATTATTTTGGTTAAGTCAAAAGAGTTTATCCCCTCTCCTCACTCAAACAGCACACAACATAATAAATTCATCTTGAGGGATACAGGATAGAAGACATGGTAAAAACTGATGGTTTTAATATTTGTGATGTGACTCTTTTGTACTGATGAATTAATGCTGTGTGTAGTATATCTTTGAAAAGTACACTAATGTGGCCTCAGTACTAAGGGAAAAACAAAATTACTGAGTTTTTAAAGTTTCATTAGTAAACTATATGATGAACTAATATTATAGATTATTTTAGGAAATCTTTTCCCCTGACAACATTCTTTGCCAGTCCAAGGAATTTTTACATCTTCTCTCCCTTCCATCATTTATTTGAAATTAACAATCTCTTTAAAATGATCTTTTTCTGTTTTTCTATTTTTTGATAGCATTTTCCTTGCCCTGATTGATTTCATTTTAGTGTGGCCTAATTATATTCAGGTGCAAGATGTTAGACTGTTGTAATTAGTCAGGTTGGAGGGCTGGGAATGTGTTGGCTGTAACATTTTAAGCTATGGCTACAATAACATGTATTTTTTTTTTTTTTTTTT